>NW_015546026.1:391423-391842 GCF_001515605.1 Sinocyclocheilus anshuiensis | reverse complement strand
AAAATACTTGGGGAAATTTAAGGGGCCTGGAGCCCTCCCTGGGCTTAACGGGGGAATCAGGAGCCCTCCCAGGGCTTAACGGGGGAACAGGAGCCCTCCCCGGGCTTAACGGGGGAATCAGGAGCCCTCCCTGGGCTATACTCGGGAACAGGAGCCCTTCCTGGGCTGAACTGGTGATCAGGAGCCCTCCGTGGGCTATACTCGGGATCAGGAGCCCTCCGTGGGCTATACTCGGGATCAGGAGCCCTCCGTGGGCTATACTCGGGATCAGGAGCCCTCCGTGGGCTATACCCGGGAACAGGAGCCCTTCCTGGGCTATGCTCTGGGGCCTGGGCTGACACTGGAATGAACTCTGGGGCCACAGCCGACACCCTTCTCCTCACCCCTAGCATCCTCTTCTGGATCGGGGGGAACAGGCG
>NW_015546026.1:387525-389942 GCF_001515605.1 Sinocyclocheilus anshuiensis | reverse complement strand
GGAGCCCTCCGTGGGCTATACTCGGGATCAGGAGCCCTCCGTGGGCTATACTCGGGATCAGGAGCCCTCCGTGGGCTATACTCGGGATCAGGAGCCCTATACCCGGTATACCCGGGAACAGGAGCCCTTCCTGGGCTATGCTCTGGGGCCTGGGCTGACACTGGAAGGGCCACAGCGGCCACAGCCGACACCCTTCTCCTCACCCCTAGCATCCTCTTCTGGATCGGGGGGAACCAGGCGTGGTCTGGGTCCACATTGGAGCGAACTCTGGGGCCTGGCCCGACACTGGAGCGAGCTCTGGGGCTGAAGCCGACATCCTTCTCCTCACCCCTAGCATCCTCTTCTGGATCGGGGGGGAACAGGCGTGGTCTGGGTCCACATTGGAGCGAACTCTGGGGCCTGGCCCGACACTGGAGCGAGCTCTGGGGCTGAACCCCTAGCATCGGATCGGGGGTCGGGGGAAAAAGGCGTGTTCTGGGCCAACACTGGAGCGAGCTCTGGGGTAGGAGCCGACCGAGCTCTGGAAAGGTGTGGTCGGCGAACTTGAGTGTTGAACGTCTGGCAGGCTTGCCACATTAATGTCCGGTGGGCTTGCCATATGCGGGGCCGGGGAGTTTGACTTGGCACGGCTGGCAAGCTTAACATGGGTACAGGTTGGTTCTGAGCGTCCGGCGGGCTTGTCTTCGGCGAGGCCAGCGGGCTGGAGATAGCCCCGGCTGACGGGCTTGGCATCGGCCCGGTCAGCGGGCTGGAGAAAGTCCCGGCTGGCGCTTGACAACGGCGCAGCCGGCACGCTTCACAGAAGGGTCTTCCATCCGCGGAGACAAACAGGGGAGAAAAAGGAAAACAAAAGACTGTTCAAAAACGAAAATAAAACACGGGAGAAGGAGCGCCGCTTACTGTTTTGGTCAGTCGTTCTGTCACGGTTCACACACACAAGGAACACGGGAACGAAGGAGCGAGGAGACACGGAGTAAAGTCACTCAAAAGGGTTTATTTGAACAAAGGCTTGGGATCACAGGACTCGACACATGAGGATGACAGAATGACGTTTAACGACTGACAAAGGACAAGAACTAGAACACACTTTAAATACACAGGAACTGATGAGGGAAGACAAGTGACACCTGGAACTAATGACAATTAACATTGGAAACAACTGGGAACAATGAATTCAAAACATGAGACAGAGAAACTGGACGATGGAGCACATAGGGAGCAAAGACACACACAAAACCTGGCCCAGAGCCTGACATTTATGTGTTGAAACTCCAAAGGATAGGGTTGTAAAAAGGGAGAACATAAAATAAAACACTAGTTTGGGCTCTGCAAAGAGTGCAAATAGTAAGTGGATTGTGGTCCGAAAATACCACAGTTGGAAAAGTACCACTTGTTAAACTTATAACAATCAACAAATAATTGCAAAAGCCAATGCCTCCCTCCTTTTCAATAGTGGAATATTGTAACTGGTGAGACTTGAACGTCCTGGAAAAAAAACAAGCTGCACAGTTACAGTGCTAAGCAACAACTTCAGATTGTCAAAAGCTTGTTTACACTGCAAGGACCACTCACATTCTTTTCAACAAATCAGACAGAGGGGCTACCACTGAAGAAAAATTTGGGCAAATGTTCCTGTAATAGCCCACCTTACCCAGAAACCGCATAAGCTCTTGTTTCGTATTAGGTGGAGGAAAATGATCAATTGTCAAGACCTTTGCATGCACCGGACAGAGGTGGAAAGAGTACGAAAATATTCTACTCAAGTAAAAGTACCATTACATTAATGAAATTTTACTTAAGTACAAGTAAAAATACCAGTCTAAAAATCTACTCAAGTAAAAGTAAAAAGTAGCTCGTTTAAAATTTACTCAGAGTAAAAATTACTTAGTTACATTTTAACAGTGGTAGGGAGGCAAAAATGGGATAGGCCAAGGGTGTCAAACTCCACAGCCCTGCACAGTTTAGATATAACCCTAATTAAACACATCTGATCCAGCTAATCTAATCATTTAGGCTTATTTGAAAACTACATGGTATGTGTGTTGGAGCAGGGTTGGAACTAAACTTTGCAGGGCTGCGGCCCTCCAGGAACTGAGTTTCACACCCCTGGGATAGGCCTATAAATCTCAAACCAGTTGTTTTTTAATAAAAGAATCAGTTATTTAGAATAATGTTCCAGGCAAATTAAATCAGTATCAACAAAATTCATCTTTTCAATGCAGAGGAAACACAAAAGCTTCATCGGAAGTGGCATTTAGATGTATTTATACACTGTTTAATGCAGGACATGAATGCATTTAAGCAGCAGTTACAAATGCAGAAATAATGTTTTGATATATAAGACATAAAATGTTGAATACACGTTTGAAATTATAAAAAAATAAATAAATCAAAAGATACTTTAAATGTGAAATTAA
>NW_015546026.1:368630-386975 GCF_001515605.1 Sinocyclocheilus anshuiensis | reverse complement strand
TGCACAGTTTAGATATAACCCTAATTAAACACATCTGATCCAGCTAATCTAATCATTTAGGCTTATTTGAAAACTACATGGTATGTGTGTTGGAGCAGGGTTGGAACTAAACTTTGCAGGGCTGCGGCCCTCCAGGAACTGAGTTTCACACCCCTGGGATAGGCCTATAAATCTCAAACCAGTTGTTTTTTAATAAAAGAATCAGTTATTTAGAATAATGTTCCAGGCAAATTAAATCAGTATCAACAAAATTCATCTTTTCAATGCAGAGGAAACACAAAAGCTTCATCGGAAGTGGCATTTAGATGTATTTATACACTGTTTAATGCAGGACATGAATGCATTTAAGCAGCAGTTACAAATGCAGAAATAATGTTTTGATATATATGACATAAAATGTTGAATACTCATTTCAAATTATTAAGAAAAAAAATCAAAAGATACTTTAAATGTGAAATTAATACCGCCAGTAGGTGTCAGCAAGTCACTGTTAATAAGCGAGTCATTGCGATTAAACCGAATCATTTAAACGGTTGATTCATTCAGGAACGAAACACCGGCATTGCTCATAGATGCAAAACTGTGCTATGTTGGCTGTTTTTGGAATGATTTTTTTTTGTCGAAATAGAGCCAAAACAGGCAATATGGTGTCTAAAACGCAAGTCTCTTAATGAACTTGTTTATTGAACTGTTGTAAAAAAAAAAAAATAATAATCCATGTGTAATTATGCTGATTTTTGGAGGAAAAAACGGCACTCTTTGTAAGATATTGATTTACTATATGAAATTATATAAATATATACATTTTCTGCCCCAATATCTTCAATTTTGTGATCATTCGAAATGCATTTCAACAGACTGAATCACGCAGTGAAAGAACGCACTCTAAATGTGCGCGCGCAGTCTAATCTACTAGACTTCATGGCACTCTAGGAGTGTTTTGTTTGGTTTTTGGCAAAATACTGATAATGTCAAATCGCACATCGTTAAAACAACAATTACGATATTATCGCAGACGATATTTATCGCACACCCTGCACCACTTATTTTTGGCTAATTTGTGCAAAACCTTTGCTAAACTGTCAAAACTTCATTTTAACCACCAATGCAACGATGCAAGTATTTACCTTACCTATACATGCTTGCGAAGGGTTGATGTCGAGATTTTATAAGTTGCTAGTTTGGTCTCCCTAGGCAAACACAGCTTACACTGCATAATAGAGATTAAATATGGCCAGGGATTCACTTCATTTCCTTCGAGTTCAACTTCAGCAGAATACGACGGGGTTTCGTTTTCAGCTGGGTCTGCACCACTAACGCCTGTCTTGTCCATCTGCGTCTTTCTTGTGATTTTAGTGCCAGTTTGTTCTCCTGCCCATTATTTACTGCAGTAGTTTCCTGTTTAATGCAGGACATGAATGCATTTAAGCAGCAGTTACAAATGCAGAAATAATGTTTTGATATATATGACATAAAATGTTGAATACTCATTTCAAATTATTAAGAAAAAAAATCAAAAGATACTTTAAATGTGAAATTAATACCGCCAGTAGGTGTCAGCAAGTCACTGTTAATAAGCGAGTCATTGCGATTAAACCGAATCATTTAAACGGTTGATTCATTCAGGAACGAAACACCGGCATTGCTCATAGATGCAAAACTGTGCTATGTTGGCTGTTTTTGGAATGATTTTTTTTTGTCGAAATAGAGCCAAAACAGGCAATATGGTGTCTAAAACGCAAGTCTCTTAATGAACTTGTTTATTGAACTGTTGTAAAAAAAAAAAAATAATAATCCATGTGTAATTATGCTGATTTTTGGAGGAAAAAACGGCACTCTTTGTAAGATATTGATTTACTATATGAAATTATATAAATATATACATTTTCTGCCCCAATATCTTCAATTTTGTGATCATTCGAAATGCATTTCAACAGACTGAATCACGCAGTGAAAGAACGCACTCTAAATGTGCGCGCGCAGTCTAATCTACTAGACTTCATGGCACTCTAGGAGTGTTTTGTTTGGTTTTTGGCAAAATACTGATAATGTCAAATCGCACATCGTTAAAACAACAATTACGATATTATCGCAGACGATATTTATCGCACACCCTGCACCACTTATTTTTGGCTAATTTGTGCAAAACCTTTGCTAAACTGTCAAAACTTCATTTTAACCACCAATGCAACGATGCAAGTATTTACCTTACCTATACATGCTTGCGAAGGGTTGATGTCGAGATTTTATAAGTTGCTAGTTTGGTCTCCCTAGGCAAACACAGCTTACACTGCATAATAGAGATTAAATATGGCCAGGGATTCACTTCATTTCCTTCGAGTTCAACTTCAGCAGAATACGACGGGGTTTCGTTTTCAGCTGGGTCTGCACCACTAACGCCTGTCTTGTCCATCTGCGTCTTTCTTGTGATTTTAGTGCCAGTTTGTTCTCCTGCCCATTATTTACTGCAGTAGTTTCCAGGGAGCGATTTTTATTTAATGTGTTTTAAAATGTAGCGAAGTACAATACTTCAAACAAAATATACTTAAGTAAAAGTAAAATTACAGATTTTTAAAATAGCTTAAAAAAGTAGAAGTACACAAAAAAGCTACTCAATTACTAAGGTGGATAAATTCCACCTCTGGCACTGGACGTACAGTACCCTGCACAACCTCTTTCACCAAATAGGTCACAATCGCCTTGGCAAACTCACACTTTGCCAAGTTGACCGTGAGCCTAGCTTCAGCCAAACACTCAAAAAGTGCTCTAATATGTTAGAGATATTGTTCCCATGTATCACTATTTACAACCACATCATCTAGATAGACAGCACATCCATTTAATCCATAAGTTACACTACCCAGTACTGAAAAGTATCAAATGCATTTCTAAGGCCAAAATTCATAACAGACTAAGAATATAGCTAATAAATCGTAATGAAAGAAGTAGTGCTGTCAAAATTAGCATGTTAACACAGGCGATACATTTTTCCAGTTTAATGGTGCTAAAAATATTTAATGCAGGGGCGGAGCTAGGTTTTGCCACCCCACTCACAACTGCTGCTTCTGTATCTTTTTTTTTCTTGACAATAATTGTGTTTATTTAGACGCAGAACGTCTTTACAACCACATTAAATGGGATACTTTTCAGACTTGCACTCTAACTTCACCTCAGCGCCAGGCACTAGTCAAATGAGCACGGAAAAGATGCAGGTACAAGGGAGCTTCAGTAAAACAACAGTTAATGCGGTAAGATGAGATGTTGTCAGGCCAAATGTAAGTAAAAACAAATTTTCCTGTCCTGTCAGCCATTATACTGTGCTTATAGTGCTGTAAGGCAAGGCAAGGCAAGGCAAGGCAAGTTTATTTATATAGCACATTTCATACACAATGGTAATTCAAAGTGCTCGCCTGTTAGTAGCGATGTTAGCTGCTGGCTGATACGATCCATGTTTAATCACATTTGGGGATTCCTCACCCGCATTCATTAATGCTTCAAATCTGTTCTCAAGATGTATAGGGGGCGGTAGAATACCAGTATTCATAAGCCTTGTCATAGCCAAATCTGGGGTAGAGGATGCTACGGCCGCAATACGAGAAACTCGTGACAATCTGATGTCTCTACTGCCTTTGGGTCTCGCTCCCTGTTTGTGCCATCGATTAGTGTGACAATCAGTTTCGGCTTGTTCCTCTACACTTGGTATAAACTGTTGAGATTGACTAGATTCATGGGACTCACCGGCTGTATGCTGAGTGGGTCCATGATGACGGTCTGCTGTGTGTTCTGCCTGTTTTGGAAGTCCAGCAAGTAACTTTGTTTAAAGAACCGCAATCCTTTGTAGAAGTTTGCAGTAGTTCATGCAGCAAGTAGATTCAACAGGAGGCATTTTCTTTCTCTTCTGTTTGAATGTGGGCAGCTGTGTTTTTCCTTCTCCGGAATGTAAGCTGCTGGCAGTGGGAGGCAAAAGTCTTCTTTTTCGTGGTATTATTCCAGTCCCAAAGAGTTTTTAGTTTTAGTGTCTGTGCCAAAAATATGTTGTTTGAGCACTGTGCTGATCTGCTGAAGTAAATATCTTAGAAAAATCAGAGAAAAGTACAGAAATAGGGAGCAAAGCGCAGAGCAGTAAGCAAGAACGTCGGAACGGTAGCGAAGCCGGAAGCCAAGCTGTACTATGTATACACGCTGTAGACTGTATCATTTCATATTAAAGCGTGAATTAAACTATAACCATGGATGACAGACCCCCGTCAGGTTCCGCAGCGGCAGCTCTTAAAGTAATAGCAGCCAAATAACCTAATAACCCAGCTGTTGTGATGTGTTAATCAAAGATCAAAAGAAAAAAAGGTCATCTATAACTTTTGTAGCTTTAAGGATTCATCTATATTTAATTTAGCATTTAGTGTTTGATAACTTTATTCAATTTCTGTATATTTACTATTTGCTGAATTGCACAGGTAAATATTTCATTTATTATAATGGGTTTATGTGAAGATTGTTTTAAGTTCACTTAAATTAGAAGTTATTTTTTAAAGTCTAATAAACGTTAAAATTGATAGCTCTCAATTATATGGTAATGTTGAATGGCTATAGTGAATGGTGAAATATTATTTAAAAAAAAAACAATTTCATTGAGACATCAGTAATATCGGTATCAGTGATACTTGCTTTTAGTCATGAAAAATGCCACTAAACAAATATTAAAAATATATTGTCTTTATGTTGTTTGTACATTAATTTGAAGATTGAATGTGAAAATATTGCAATATAAAAGTATATTTATAAACTTTAATGTTAGGTGGGATTAATCACAATTAACTGCATAAAAAAATGTGTGATTAGTTAATTTTTTTAATCGATTGACAGCACTATAAATCTCCTGTGCACGAGTGGTTGACATATAAAGCAGAGCCAACAGAATCTACACAATCTTCCATTTGGGGCAAAGGGAAAGATTCTGATTTTGTTACATTATTCACCTTCCGATAGTCAGTACAAAAACGGTACATTCTATCTGGCTTTCACTAATAAACAAGGTGATGCCCAGCTTGAAAAGGAAGGTTTAGCAATGTTATTTTCTATCATGTATTTAATTTCAGACTCAAGATGTTATCCGAAGAAACGATAAAAACATTGCCGTATTGGTTTTGCATCACCAACATTTATATTGTGCTCTATCAAATAAGTGGTTGAAGGAGAATCTGAAAATAACATAAGCAAATCTGAAAGCAAAGCTAACAACTCAGCTCTCTTCGAAGAGGCAAATGTTGTACAAAATGCTCCAAATTATTTAACGTTTCAGAGTTATTAAGTCAGGGCAGCAAACTACAATCCTCAGATAATTTAACATCCTCAGAAACTTCTATCACAGCAGCAGCCACAGCTACTGCTACTGGAGCCTTCTCGAACACACTGGAATGAGAGTAAAAAGGTTTTAACAGGATTACATGGCACAGTTGTGAATGTCACTTCCATTTAGGAGTTGAAATCAGGTAATTCTGATCTGAAACTTGCCATACAACCGTATATGGACCTAAAAAATCTTAGGACAGCATGGAGAAACAGGAAGAGGCAACAGGGCCAACACCTGATAACCTGGAAAAACACACACCAGAATCTGTCTTGATCAAACAAACTCTTCATCTTCTTTTGTTTGTTCAACAAGTTTTCCTTAGCCATTTGATCAGCTAAGAATACATGATGTCTGAAATCTTTTACATAATGTAACAGACTCTGAGATGGATTGGAGTCCATTTTAGTCCATCATGGAGAAACAGCCTGTGGTCCACGCACTTTATGACCAAAGACCAATTCATTGGGACAAAAACCTAGACTGTCCTGAACCACCTCACAAGCCACCAACAATAACCAGGGCAATCCTTCCTCCCAGTCACCCATTAATTCCACACAATAAGCTCATAGCAGAGACTTCAAGGTTTGGTGGAAGTGTTCCAAAGCCCCTTGACTTTGTGGGTGGTATGCATTAGAATGGTTTTGCTTCATACCAAGCTGCTGCAAGACTTCCTGAAACATATAAAATGTAAAGTTTGATCCCTAGGAATCCCAAACACAGAAATAAACTGTGTCAAAGCTTTAACAACAGAATGAGTAGTGATTGAATGAAGAGGATAGGCAGTGGGATATCTAGTATTCTGGCACATTACGGTAAGAAGATATGCACTTCCTGACTTAGAAGAGGTTGATGGACACACACAATCTATTATCAGATGCTGAAATGGTATATCAATCACTGGTATTGGATAGAACGGTGCTTGTTTTAGGTACAGGTTTGGCTTTCCTGTGAGCTGACAAGTTGGACAGGTTTTAATAAACTTCCTAATGTCTTTTTTTATTCGAGGCCAGTAAAAATAATGCAACAGATTATTGTATGCTTTGTTGACCCCAAAAGATATTGGCACAACCACCTGAATACGGACTTCACCCAAAGGTGCATGTCTACCAGATAGCCATTTTCTTAACAGGAGCACATCCTTAACAGCCACTCCCTACACTTAGGAATAATTTTCCTTTTTTTTCACAACTTGAATTAGGCTTCACATTCTGAATTTCAGAAAAATTTTTGCTCATAGCTCGAGTAACAGCACAAGTCACAAAGTGTTTATCAACATCAACCTGTACTGTTGTGGAAGGAGAATCTGTTACACAAGGAGGAGGTGGCACATCCCTCCAAACAAGCCCTCCAACTAAATTATTACCCAGCAGGGCTGTGAATCTTTGGGTAGACAGCGAATCGATTCAATTCACGATTCATAGGTTTTCGATTCGATTCAAGAATGATTTTTGCAAATTCAGAATGATTCGATTTGATTCACAATTAAATTTGATTCGATTCGATTCGATTAACGATTCGATTCTTCATTCTTTAAGTGCATTCAAAGGATTATTCAAATGCTTCCCCTAAATTCTTTAAATGCTCAGTCAGGGGGCAAATTACACAACAGCCTTTATGGTTAGAGAACCATAGGTTAGAGAGAAAAAAAATTATTTCCATTGTTAGATGCTAGTTTAATGATGCTATGGCATGACATGGCATATGTAGAAATTTGTGTAAGCAAAGATTTAAAAAAAGAGCTTTAAATGTATTATGAATAGGCTAACATTTTGTTACACCAGGGGCGTAGCCATCATTTCAGAAGTGACAGAAATGTCAAATACAATAATTTTATGTATGTATGTATGTATGTATTATTATTATTTTTACAAGGAATTCTTTTCTTATCTCTTACTTTAAATTTGCTATAAGAAATCAAATGCACTGCTGGACAATAATCAATCATTTGTAATTAATATTTTTTTCCTAATGGCAATTTTATGATTGTTTTATATACTACAAACATTTATTTTAATTTTCTGCACAGAATTAGGTAGGAAATATACTTTATAGTTTCTGTACTGTAATAAATTATATGTCAATTAGCACTGCATCATTCATACATTTTATTTTATTTATTTATTGTGTTTATTGTCTTAACGTTTCACCAGTTCATTCTGCTTTTTATTCAGCTTAGCTGCAGCAGTAGATGCCTTTGTCCATATTAAGCATTTCCTGGCACGTCTTAAGTTCTTTGAGTGCGAGATCACTTCTCTTTCAGTGCGAAAACTTCTTTATCTAATTTTCATAAAATAAAATGCTATAGTATTTAACTTTTCCTCTCCACCGGCGAATGATGTTTCTGAAAGAAAACGCGCCCGATGTCTGTTTGCTATAGCAACGAGTGCTATGCATCTGATTATCAGATAAACCTCACGCTCTTATTTCAAGGCTGTTGTTAATGCTGTGGTGTTTTAACAGTTTCCTTCATACATTCGGTTCAACGATATTGTTAAAACACATTTATCATTCAATGGAACTATGCGTATGCTTTAGACACATTTTTGCTCCATCCATGCAATAAATGTGCAGCCTTCGACTGCTCAGGTAATGTCGTCGGTATGACCGAGAGAGCCATTGAAAAACTACAGAAAAGCAAAACTACTTCACTTTAGCATCACTGGTCACGAGTACTAAGGAGAGATCACACATCAGTTACTCAAAAAATGTGCCAGCGAGACGAACTGAGCGCGAGTGCAATCTTGTGACAGTCACAGGTGGTAAATAGTGGAGCGCATGAAGGAGAGATGCGAGGGCACGAACACTGTTCAAGGTCTCCATTAATTCATGCTTGTAGTAACTTAATGTGTATATATTTTGAAAGCATTGAATCGCTATAGAAATAGTGATTCATTCGATTCTTAGAGTTTTAAATTGATTACTGTCTGAGATCGATCATTCACGATTCAAAAATCCATGTTTCAAGATCGATGCATATGCATCGTCAGGGTTTGTAATCAATGCATCGAGAAAACGAGTGAACCGTTACACCCCTATTACCCAGTATAACAGCAATACATGCCACTGGCAGAGAAGGTTGCACACCTGCAACAACTTGACCATTAACTAAATCTGATTCAAGTACAAAAGTGCGCAACTGAACAGGCAAAACTTGTAATACAATTCGTTTTATCAACACCTCATTTCCGGTACTGGAACTCTCCTAAAAGGGTAAAACAGACTAAAATAAAGTTCTCTGAAGTGCCAGTGTCTCTGAGAATTTTAACCGGGACTTTGTCTTTGTTTTAACATCTCTATGGGTCAAAATATATTCATCAGCAAGGACAGCAGTGATTTCTGCATTCTGAACATTTCTCTCCATTATAAAAACAGCCAGATTTTCAGGTAAAGTGTTTTTAAATTGTTCTAACAGCAACAACTCATTAAGAGAACAAAATCATCTGCTTGTGAAACAGAGCATCAACGATCAAACTGAATCCTTAGCTCTCTTGCGAACTAGAGCTAAGTAAAAGACTGCTGCACACCTTTTCAAAAACCATTGCCTGTAGGCTTCCGGAACCAATTCATATTTCTTCTGAACCACATCTTTACCCTTACTATATAAAAAAAAAAAAAATACTGTCCAAACCACATGCTGTAAAATAAATTGTTTGTTAAGACTCTTCCCATCCCATAAGATCTGCCAACCTCTCAAAGAAAGTAAAGTATCTAAATCATCCTCATCCAATTTTGGCATAAGGTTAAAGAGCACAAGCTACATCAAAATCTTTTGGAGCTGGATTAACAATTGGGGATTGCAAGCTCACAACGTGGTCTCCATGATAAATTGGGCCGTCCAATTAGATTTGATTATCAGATCACGTGCCCGGAGCAGCTGCTTTTGCACAAACCGGCGAGATTGGTGGCACTAGAGCACGGAAAGCCACTATTAAAAAGAGTGTAGATGCAGAGGAAAAGAATCCCAGAAGAAAATTGATGTTGAGTGTTTGTTATCGTTGGTATCTGAGGATATACTTTTTGATAAAAGTTACAGTGATTACAAAAATATAGACAAAAAAAAAGTTCTGTGGCAAGTAATTGCTGAGAAAATGGTAATCATGGTAAGTAAGCCTATTATCTTTTTAAAATCATAAGCATTATAGATAGTTTGTGTTTCTGGTATGTACCAAACTTTATCTTAATTTACTGGTGTATGTTGTACAGGGGACAGGGTTAAAGTTAAATGGAAAGACCTAAGAGATGCATACACAAGGTCGTGGGCAGGCTGCCAAAAAGAGAGTGAACAAAGTGCAAACCTGTGCTTCTGGGGTATCCACAAGTTCTGAGCCTGCTCCGTCATGTTCAAAAAATAAATAAATTAATTAATTAAATAAAATCAATAAAGAAAAAAAGCAGCCATAGACACCAGATTTTGTGCAAAGATACCTAGCAGCTAAGGAGGCTAGAGGCTAGAGAGGAACGCATAGAGCAATGCAGGGAGGACGACATTAGTTTATTCCTACAAAGCAAGATGTCAGTTATTAGAAGATTGCCCCCATCAAAGCAGTCTTGTGTAAAAATGTGCTTTCATCAGATTTTACACGAAGCTGAGTATGGACATCCAGACATTCTTCTTTCTCCATTTGCTCAGCAATCTCCTGTGTTCTACCACTGAGCACCATCAAATCCTGCATACTTCGACATGTTTGGAGACCAAGGGATTTTTCCTAGCTTGAAACATCTTAAGAGCTCTTGCAAATCCTTTGCTGAAGGCTCACACTGACAATGAATCACTTTTTTCCCGCTGACTGGGAATGAGAACGCTCTTTGTCAAATTGACTATGAACACCAAGCTCTGCAATAGCTAATCATCGAGATCTCCACCCAGTCTCAGCAGGGAGAGTGCCCGGACAGGAGGACAGTAAATTGCTATGCTGTTCCTTCGAATGCAAACATCAAGAACTGTCTGTGATGAGGGACTATCTGGGCATGAAAATTAACATCTTTCAGACCCACTGAAATAAATCAGCATTTCAGACGAATGTGTGAAAATATCAGAATAATAGGTAAATATTCTGAAAACTGCTTCACCAGAGCATGTTTCAGTTGTCTTAGATATAGAATAGGGCCAGCATCCCAGTGTATTTTTATTTATTTTTTGGGCAGAAGAAAATAACAGCTGTAAAAGCCTGTCACGATCTGCTGCTGGAACAATTTCCACAGTGTGGTTCGTTAAAAGGCTCTCTATTTTTGCCCGTAACATTGGCACATCTTTTTGATGAATGGCAGATGAAATAACGCCACTGAAGCATGCTTGAAAGCAAATTGGAATTTTTGAAGGCCCACGCTGAAATGACTCTGAATACTTCCCACACTTCTGCATAAATCGATAGAGGTTGACTTATGTTGTGTGCTATAAGCAGGAAAAAAAAACAGTCATTCCCTCACTCGCCAACAGCTGTCATGTACACATTTTTCCCCTGCTATTACAGCGGTATGATTCTTTATTGACTTTACTGCATATAGATATTGTGGAACAGTCACAAAAATCAGACAAATCCAAATTTTGCTGTAAAGCAGCTGTGGAAAGATAACAGTGTCATTATTCAACTCCAGTCAGTTCCGTGTTGGTTCAGTTCAGTTAAAGAACTGTGTAAAGTTAATTCATTATGAAACAATTTAAGTTCAGTTATAAGCAACTCTACTGCTAACAGTAGGGCCAGTTTCACAGAAGGGGCTTAGCTTAAGCCAGGACTAGGCCTTAGTTAAATATTGTATAGATTTTAAGTAGCTTTTATAAAAACGCCTTAGAAGAAAATGTTACAGGTGTGCATCTTAAAAAAAGAAAAATGGCCCTGACATATTTTAGGATATGTTAGAGCAAGATATTTTCATTTGAGACACCTCAAACATGCATTTTAGTCTGGGGCTAGCCTTAAGCCCTGTCTGTGAAACCGGGGGTAATGTTGTTATTCAGTTCAGTGTTGATTCTGTTCAGCTCAATGACAGTGCCAACGTTGCAGAATTCATCAATTATTAACAAATTCAGTTCAACTATAAAGTAGAAGACAATAGTTTAATTATTCAGCTTAAGATGACCATAGGGATCTGTGCCATGGGCTTGTGATTCTTTATTGACTTTACTGCACAGATATTGTGGAGTAACATTCTCTCTCTGCCCTGAGCTGCAGAGGGAGGTTAAGGTATCATGAGCACTAAACAGAGTTTCTTTTGAGAAACTCCAGAATGGTTGGCTGCAGGCTTCTTTTAGACAAGACACCATGGCATCATCCCCATCGTGCAATCTACCAAAGTTAAAGAAAAATATATGTTAAAAAATACCTTTGTCCTCAAAGTTGATGAGTTAAAAGTAGGAAAAATCGGCAAGCATTAGGATTTGAGCAAGTTTGACAATGGCCAAATTGTGAAGGCTTGACGACTGTGTCAGAGCATCTCCTAAACTGCAGCTCTTGTGGGGTGTTCCCGGTCTGCAGTGGTCAGTATCTATCAAAAGTGGTCCAAGGAAGGAACAGTGGCAACAGGGTCATGGGCGCCAAGGCTCACTGATGCACTTAAGGAACAAAGGCTGGCCTGTGTGGTCTGATCCAACAGACGAGCTACTGTAGCTCAAATTACTCAAGAAGTTAATGCTGGTTCTGATGGAAAGGTGTCAGAATACATAGTGCATTGCAGTTTGTTGCGTATGGGGCTGCATAGCCGCAGACCAGTCAGGGTACCCATGCTGACCCTTGTCCACAGCTGAAAGCGCCAACTGCACATGAGCATCAGTACTGGAACATGGACCAATGGAAGAAAATGGCCTGGTCTGATGAAGAACATTATCTTTTATATCATGTGGATGGCCGGGTGCGTGTGTGTCACTTACCTGGGGAACACACGGCACCAGGATGCACAATGGGAAGAAGGCAAGCCGGCGGAGTCAGTGTGATGCTTTGGGCAATGTTCTGCTGGGAAACCTTGGGTCCTGCCATCCATGTGGATGATACTTTGACACGTACCACCTACCTAAGCGTTGCAGACCATATACACCCTTTCATGGAAATGGTATTCCCTGGTGGCTGTGGCCTCTTTCAGCAGTATAATGCACCCTGCCACAAAGCAAAAACAGGTCAGGAATGGTTTGAGGAGCACAACGAGTTTGAGGTGTTGACGTGGCCTCCAAATTCCCCAGACCTCAATCCAATCGAGCATCTGTGGGATGTGCTGAAGTCCGACCCATGGAGGCCCCACCTCGCGACTTATAGGACTTAAAGGATCTGCTGCTAACATCTTGGTGCCAGATATCACAGTACACCTTCAGGGGTCTAGTGGAGCGCATGCCTCGATGGATCAGGGCTGTTTTGGCAACAAAAAGGGACCAACACAATATTAGGAAGGTCGTCATAATGTTATGCCTGATCGGTGTAGATAGACACAAGATTTCTTTCACAGCTGGCTTGACTGCATACTTTTAAGCTTGGGCTGGCTTGACCGCAGTGTGAGTAACATAAGATAACTTGACATAGTTAAGAAACATAGCTGCATGACCATAAAATGGAACACTGTCTGCTGCTCTACTAAAAAAAAAAAAATCAATCAAAAACTCAGCTGCAGTCAAAATGAGTGAAAGAGGAAGAATTGATTATTTTGTGTTCTTTTATCTACTGTCACGTTCTGAAAATCTTTTCTGGTAATGCACTCATCATGTCTCTTCTACAAATGCCTTTTTGAAAAGTGGCGGCTTAATTGGTACTTTGGTTTGCTAGACTCACAAAAGAAATGACATCAGTGTATTGTAAAACAGTTGAAAGCCTGTGTTCAGGGGCTTGTTTCACCATCTGTGTGAAAATTACATCTGAGCCTAATTGCAATGTTAAAAGGCATTAAGTTACAACTCATGCATTAGTAAATATTGTTGCGCTGCACCTATTAAAATTAACTTGTATACCTATAAACAGGGTTGGGGAGTAATGGAATACATGCAACTTAGTTACGCATTTAAAATACAAAACATGAGTAACAGTATTTCATTACAGTTACATTTTAAATAGGTGATAATCAAATTACAGTTAAATCCTGTCACAGATATGGATTTTTGTGTTCCTGTTCTCCTGCCTTAGTCTTCCTTTGAACTAGTTTTCCTGAGTTGCCCTGATTAGTTCATTCTGTTCACCTGTGTTCATTCTATTAAGTCATTAGTCCCTCTCTTGCTTTGGTATAAGTAGTCCCTGTTTCTGTTCAGTCCCCGCCAGCTATTAATGTTGCTTGTGTTGATGTTTGGTGGTGGATACTATGTTGGAATACGTGTTCTTCTGTGGATGATTATTAAGAGGAGTGTTTGAACTGTCTTCTTTGTCTTGCGCCTGATCTCACTCCACACAACCGTGACAGAATAACCGGCCACAAAACAAAAAGAAAAGCGGCGTGTTTTCCCGCATTTTGTTTTCTGGTTTTGGAAAGTGTTTAATTTGTTTTCTCGTTATGGACACCGCCGCAAAATTCACCTCCCTAGCCCGTAAGGACCTTCCTTTCTTGGAATATGCCATCGAGTTCAGTGAGCTCGCCGTTTTAACGGCGTTGGAGGACGCCACACTGAACTCACTGTTCTGGATAGTCAAATTACCATCGCCCCGTCGACCTCCCAGACACCACTGGACTGTGCTGGAGGGAGGAAATCATCCAGTGTCTGGAGAGTGTCCGGCTCTGATTCAGAACACAGCCAGACCCAGAGCCCAGCCCACCATCACCCCGCTGCGTGGAGCAACAGCCTGAGCCTGCTGCGACCGACGAGCCATCGCCTAATGGAGCGGCAGAGCTGAGGATCTCCTCATGTGACGTTAGACCAGGTGCGAGAGCCGGCTACAGTGCTCGCCACGGGGGAGAGCGTGATGGACAGCGAGAGCGCAGAGAGAAGCTCCGCCCACTGCACCATTGCTGAGGGTGAGATCCAACTGGACTCTGGGGATTTGATAGAGTTCGATATGGATATATATGCGGACATGCCCATTCTCCTCCCACCTTCCTCAAAAATATCAGTCTGCCCTGAACTCTGTCTGCCCTGTTGCAACCACAGAGATCGTTCCTCTGTCCGCGGTGCTCCCAGTGTTGGGAGTGGACATCTTGTGTATGTGGGCAGCACACACCGTCCCTGAAATCCCCGGTGCTCACAAAATGTTGATGTGTGTGTGTGTGTGTGTGTTTGAGCTGTCTCAGGGTGCATTAGAAGGGTAGATGATTGTGTGAAATGTCAGTATTAATCAACACTAAGATGATGTAGGCACACACACACACACACACACACACACACACACACACATTTCACACACCACCACCTTATTGACCCAAATTCTCTTTGTACTTTTTTCTTCTTCATCCTATTTGACAGATCAAATGGCTATACATTTTTCTTTCTAAAATCACCTTTTTCAACCTTCTCCATATAGTATAGATCCATTTCTGTAAGATGAACCTAGTGTGATGACAGATTGTGTTTTTGTGAATGACTATTCATGATTGTTATTGCACAAAAGGTGAAGAAACAGCAGCCTGAGAAGTACCTGTGTCATTTCAGGCCATTAATGGCTCAATGGAGATTCTATTGTTTAGTGAAATAGAGTTTCATCCCTCCTTTAGTCACAATAGGATGGAGGGGAAAGGATAAAGATTCAAAAAGGAAGAGAATGAAATGAACTGATGAACACAGCAAGATGACAGACTCTTATACATTTACAACAGATGTTTGAAGCAATTAAATAATACAATACTTTTTTTTCACTCAGCATGAGTTACTGCATACAATAAATGTAATTGTGCCCATTACTAGGTAACTGTTTTTGATGTTGTTCACACAAAAGACTACATTTTAGAATTTGCATTTGTGTAAAGTCTATAACGGTTAATGAGGCATTGTAGACCTCTCAATATAAATTTAAGGGGGTTCTGTGTGAGCCTCTGTGACAACCATGTTCGTATCTGAGGAAGCAGGGACTGTGAGCAGTAAGTTCACTTTTATTGGGAATTGTAAGAAACAAGCAAAAAGCACTCTTTCAGCATTATAAACATTCACAAAGTCAGTCAATCAGCTCCACAGTCTATCTCTCATCATTGCTGGGCACAGGTCTGTCTTTAATCCCCACCTCACTGCAATTGATGTCTCCATTCATAGACAGTGTTTGACAACAGCCTCCTTTTTAGCCTGCTAGAAACTCAAAGCTTAGGTACTTCATTATACTAATGGTTAAACTTTGCAACCGTGAAATATTGTTGCAATTTTGCTCATTTTTTTTACCCTTAAACTTTTTAACCTTTTAATTTGCTTTTAAAACTTTGAATTTAACCTTTAAATATGTTCTCGTTCAGTTAACCATTTAATCATTATTATTTAATCTGATCATAAAAATTAATCAATTAATCACTAAGTATTGATTGCTATAAATATTGTTTATATAGATAACAATTTTATAGAACTGTTTTGTAATAACCAATATGTAACCAAATGAAATGACCAAATATGAAACAACAACAGAAAGGACACGACCTGACAGTGATCACAGGAAACACTGGAGCTTAAAAAAAAACTTTATTTGTTGTATAATGTAGAAAGTTGATGCCTTTTCCTTGTTACTCTCAGCTTCACTTAACTGAAAACTGAAAGCAGCACTCTAAAAAATGCTGGGTTAAAAACTTTCTAGGTTATTTGGCAACCCAACGCTCGTAGAAAAAAAAAAAGAGATTACGACAGAACACATGCTGGGTTATTTTGACAGTTTGTTGGGTTTTATACATTAACCTATTTGCTGGGTTGTTGTTTTTTTTGACAGTGCTGGGTCAGTCAACCAACTGAAGGTTTTTCATTTTAAATAATAAAATGCACTCTAAAATCGGTTTTATATAGGACAAGAACAATATACAATATTTTTATTCAATGTCAGGTCAGTCTTTTACAATCATAAAATACTCAAAAACATTCATTAAATGTTTTAGGACGTAACAGGAGCAGCAAAGGGTGAAACTTCCAAGGTGGCACATCGCTCACTTTGAGTGTAGATCCGGTGAAAGCAGAGTTTGTAGAAAGCTAGCGTTCCAAGCAGACGTTAGCTGCGACATACATTAAAAAAAAAAAAAGGAAAAATGTGAGACTCAGTGGCGTAGCGCAGGGGTAGACAACGTCGGACCTGGAGTGTCGATGTCCTGCAGAGTTTAGCTCTAACCCTAATCAAACACACCTGAACAAGGTTGGAGCTAAACTCTGCAGGACATCAGCAGACCGACGTTGCCTACCCCTGCGTCTGGGTATGCAGGGTATGCAGTTGCATATGGGCCCGGGCAGATTGGGGGCCCGCCGAGCCGACGGGAAACTTTTAGGCCCCATCCACACGGAGACGTGTTTGGCTGCAAACGCAAAAATTTTGTATGATATTGGTGTTTCGTACAGACGGATCCGCCGTTTTGGGAGAGTGAAACCGCTATTATTTGAAACCAGGTCCCAGAGTGAATAAATATGAAAATTATATCCTTGCGTTTTCGTGTGTACAGCCAATCAATTTTGTGAAATGATTATGTCATCACCCCACATCTCGACCCTAGTCAGACACCGCTATATCACGTAACAGCAACAACAATAACCGCAACAAAAACTTTTTTTTATTTTTTGAACGATTGTCTTTTTATTAACTAACATTAACACAGATTAATAAATATATTGTTCCATGTTCGTTTGTATACCACGCGCAAGGTTTATGCGCATAGTCAAAGTCTTCTTCTCCATTTTTAGTGTACTGTATCTCTGTGGCAGAATTACAGTGCCACATACTGGTCTGGCTTGTATATTACATCATTTTGTGTCGGTTTCGTGTGTACACAGATATTTCTTATGACGAGGAAAAAAAAAAATCGGACAGGGAAAGCTCTGGCTTCGTGTGGATGTAGCCTTAATTGAGAAAAGGGAACGAATAAAGAGCCCTGCACATGCCCGGCCCTTGTCCGACAGCTTTGGATTCTGGTTTAATTTGGTTTGTTTCATCACTTCCTGTTTGTTGCTGCCACGTGTTTTGAGTTGAAGCTCCATCAAGTTAATTCTTTATCGTCCATTTTTCAATCTTAAAATCAATTTTATACACCATCATTTTAATTTCTACAACGTGTGAATATATCACCCGTTGTATTCTACAACAAAAACTATCGGAGCACCTTGTTATCACTAGTTTTATTTTGATTTGCCGAGTCCACTACTAGCTTATAGACCGTTAGCATCGCTAGCGCGGTTGCCGCTAATCTTGCTTACATTGATTAAACTCCATTCTTTTACTCACTGTTACTTGCTTTAAATGGCGGATTTGTGTCTACCTTTGAGTGCAGGTTAAGCAGCAGGCCCAAGTCCTCCAAGGTCCTCTCTAGGTGCTGATCCACCATCTGGGCTGGATACATACTGGATCCGAGTGACTGCAGTGACCATCTGATCTGTATACAGACTGGATCTGGTGGCTACAGTGACCTCGGAATAAGAAAGAAACAGACTAATATTAGCGTAGATGCCATTCTTCTAACATGGTAGCAAGTACATCGGGTGTTATGGGAAGTGTTCCCGGTTCCAGTTGTCCTAATTAATGCAGCCTAAAAATCCTTTAATGGATTAGAATATTATAAATGTGTTAGTGTGTTATGTGTAAGCCAGGTTAAAGAGATATGTCTTTAATCTAGATTTAAACTGACAGAGTGTGTCTGCCTCCCAAACAATGTTAGGTAGGTTATTCCAGAGTTTGTGTGTTAAATAGGAAAAGGATCTGCCACCAGATGATTTTGATATTCTAGGTATTATCAAATTGCCAGAGTTTTGAGAACACAGCGGACGTGGAGGACTACAATGCAATAAGAGCCCGTTCAAATACTGAGGTTCTAAACCATTCAGGGCTTTATAAGTAATAAGCAAGATTTTAAAATCTATACGATGTTTAATAGGGAGCCAGTGCAGTGTTGACAGAACCGGGCTAATATGGTCATACTTCCTGGTTCTAGTA
>NW_015546026.1:364265-365890 GCF_001515605.1 Sinocyclocheilus anshuiensis | reverse complement strand
TGTGTTATGTGTAAGCCAGGTTAAAGAGATGGGTCTTTAATCTAGATTTAAACTGACAGAGTGTGTCTGCCTCCCAAACAATGTTAGGTAGGTTATTCCAGAGTTTGTGTGTTAAATAGGAAAAGGATCTGCCACCAGATGATTTTGATATTCTAGGTATTATCAAATTGCCAGAGTTTTGAGAACACAGCGGACGTGGAGGACTACAATGCAATAAGAGCCCGTTCAAATACTGAGGTTCTAAACCATTCAGGGCTTTATAAGTAATAAGCAAGATTTTAAAATCTATACGATGTTTAATAGGGAGCCAGTGCAGTGTTGACAGAACCGGGCTAATATGGTCATACTTCCTGGTTCTAGTAAGAACTCTAGCTGCTGCATTTTGTAGTCCTGTCACAGCAATCTGGATTATTTGGTAATAAGCGCATGGTTGAAGTGTACATTCACTCCGGGCGCTCGTGTCTTACATCACTGTCTGTCTTTCTTGTGAGCACATGGGGTTTGTTTTGTTATTCGTGCCATGTGCTCATGTCTATTGTGTTACCCCGCCCCTCTCGTTATCTGTTCATTTATTAATTTGCTTCCAGCCGTGTTCCCTTATTCATTGGCAATTTGTTTCCCTACTTATGCTCCCTTTGTTGGCTGTCCTGGGCTGATGTGTTTCTCTCTGTTTGTATGTCTGCCCGTTACCCCGTTCCTGCCGGTTCCAGGTATTTTTTCCATGTTTATATTTATCATTCTGGTTTTCCCCTTCGGGGTGGTTTTTGGTGCTGTTTTTTGTCATTTTATATTTTCGGTTAAATAAAGCCATTCATTGCACTTGAGTCTTTGCTACCCCTTCGCACCGTGACACCTAGGTTCCTAAGTGATGACGAAGAATTGACAGAGCAGCCATCAAGTGTTAGACAATGTTCTAGGTTATTACATCCAGAGTTTTTAGGTCCTATAATTAAGACCTCTGTTTTTTCAGAATTTAGCCATCCAGTTTTTTATATCGACTATGCATTCTGTTAGTTTTTCAAATTAGTATGTTTCGCCAGGCCGCGAAGAAATATAGAGCTGAGTATCATCAGCATAACAGTGAAAGCTAACACCATGTTTCCTGATGCTATCTTCCAAGGGAAACATGTAAAGCATGAAAAGTAACAGCCCTAGTACTGAGCCTTGAGGTACTCCATACTACAATTATGATCGATAAGATACCCTTTCATTCACCGCTACGAATTGATGCGATCAGATAAGTATGATTTGAACCATGCTAATGCACTTCCATTAATGCCAGCAAAGTTTTCTAGTCTATTCAAAAGAATGTTGTCGTCAATAGAGTCAAACGCAGCACTAAGATCCAGTAGCACTAATAGAGAGATACAACCACGATCAGATGATAAGAGCAGGTCATTTGTAACTCTAATGAGAGCAGTCTCAGTACTATGATACGGTCTAAATCCTGACTGGAAATCCTCACAAAAGATAAAATTTTTCTCTAAGAAGGAATATAATTGTGATGATACTACCTTTTCTAGTATCTTGGACAGAAAAGGGAGATTCGAGATCGGTCTCTAATTAACTAGTTCTTTGGGGTCAAGTTGTGTTTTTTTGATGAGAGGCTTAATAACAGCCAGTTT
>NW_015546026.1:361685-362273 GCF_001515605.1 Sinocyclocheilus anshuiensis | reverse complement strand
ATGAATTAATAATAGCCAGAAGAGGATCTATGACTTCTGGAAGCACTTCTTTTAGGAGCTTAGATGGAATAGGGTCTAACATACATGTTGTTGGTTTAGATGATTTAACAAGTTTATACAATTCATCCTCTCCTATAGTAAAGAATGAGTGGAATTCTTCCTCAGGGGATCTATAGCACACTATCTGATGTGATACTGTAGCTGACGGCTGCATGGTTACAATTTTATATGAAGTTTGCACAAGACTAGATAATGATCTGAGATATCATCGCTTGGCTGCATAATTTCAACACCATCAACATCAATTCCATGTGACAGTATTAAATCTAGAGTATGATTTCAACAATGAGTAGGTCCTGACACGTGTTGTCTAACCCCAATAGAGTCCAGAATGTCTATGAATGCTGATCCTAATGCACCTTTTTCATTATCAACATAGATATTAAAATCACCAACAATTAAAACTTTATCTGCAGCCAGCACTAACTCGGATATAAAATCAGCAAATTCTTTAATAAAGTTTGTATGGTGCCCTGGTGGCCTGTATACAGTAGCCAGTACAAACATCACAGGGGATTTATCATTACC
>NW_015546026.1:359589-361462 GCF_001515605.1 Sinocyclocheilus anshuiensis | reverse complement strand
AGAGCCTGCTAACGCCATGTCTGCTACTCCAGGACCTGCTCAAATCATGCCAGTTAAGTCAAAGTTTACTCGTGTCATGTCTACAAAGTCAAAGCCTGATCACATCATGTCTGCCAAGCCAGAGTCTGATAACATCATGTCTGCTACCCCAGGGCCTGCTTCCGTCATGTCTGCTACGCCAAGTCCTCTTCACGTCACGTCTGCCACGTCAGAGCCTGCTCACATCATACATCATCATCACACTCAAGAGATTCTTCACAATATGGCTGCCATTGAAGAGCTTCGTTCCGCCACACAAGAGTCTCTTCACAAAATGGCCGCTCTTCTAGAGTCTCATCACGTCTCAACTGATCTTCCAGAGTCTCGTCACGACATGGCCGCCACGCCTCAGTCCCCGGCCAACATGGCCACCACGCCTGAGTCCCCGGCCAAGATAGCCGCCACGCCTGAGTCCCCGCCAAGATGGCTGCTACGCCAGAGCCTCGTCATGCCATAGAAACAGCCATGCAAGTTTCCCCTAAGTATTTTTTTGGGGGGGGGGGCTATAGTACCCAAGCTCCTGCAGATGTGGAGCTTGGTCCAGGACTCACGAGAATGATTGCCAGTGGGATGGATCTGAAAATATTGTTATAAATTGTAGCAACATCTCCCCCTTTACCTTTTGGACGTGGCTCATGTTTATAACAGTAATCTTGGGGGGTAGACTCATTTAAAATAATGTAATCATCAGGTTTTATCCAGGTTTCTGTCAAACAGAGCACATCTAAGTTAGGATCAGTGATGATATCATTTACAAAAAGTGCTTTCGTAGAAAATGACCTGATATTAAATAAGCCAAGCTTTATCATTTGTTTATCCGTATTACATGTTTTTTTTATTTGTTGAAAATCAATTAAATTGTTGCTCTTAAATTGGTTTGGATGTTTTTTGTATTTTCTAGTTCGGGGAACAGACACAGTCTCTATAGTGTGATATCTAGGTGAAAGAGTCTCTATGTGCTGAGAATTAACTGATTTCTGTGACGTGAGGCAGCTAGCAGACGGTCGGTTTAGCCAGTCTATCTGCTTCTTGACCTGGAGCCTGATCGAGACGGTACACAGCACATCGCCCGCAACGACGATCATCGTGTCAGGGCCACTTCCCATGTATCGACGAGGACACGAATGGTTCAGTAGACTGTTTGCTTTAAACGAATGGTTATTGTCATGGTCTAAAGAACAGAAACGGCTCTTTGTTAATAATTGCAATTTTTTTCTGGGTGCGTCCTAGGCTGTCATTGTGTAAAGAAAAGCCCAGTTCCGCCTCCACTCCACCACCCTCCTGGACTTTTTTGGATTTTGTTTGAGCATCTGGAGCCGCCCTTAGAGGGGCGGATATGTAATGTGGGGTTTTGGGTTTTGTTTCATGTTCATGTCTTTTATTTTGTAATTGTTTCACCCTGTTAGTGTCATGCTTCCCTTGCCCTCATGTATCTCTACCTTGTGTATGTGTCATATTCTGATTGGTTGTCCAAGTCATGTGTCTTGTTTCCCTTTGGTTTGTTCATGTCATGTGACCCTCATTGTCTGATATAAGTAGCCAGGACAAAAGGCCTGCAGCACAATAGGCTGTGGTATAAGAGGGAACCTTCGGGACATACCCCGCTCGAGGGTAGAGAAACACTTTGTCCATGCCGGGCGCAAAGTCTAAATAGGAAGGGGCCACTGAGAGGGCCTGAAGGTCCCCAACTCTCTTTAGAGAAGTAATAGCTAGAAGAAAAACTTCTTCATATCAACTTAAATCATATCATATTCATATCAACAGAACCTGTTCACTTCATGTCTGCCAAGCCAGAGTCTGCTAACGTCATGTCTGCTACCCCAGGGCCTGCTCA
>NW_015546026.1:356804-358587 GCF_001515605.1 Sinocyclocheilus anshuiensis | reverse complement strand
CGCTGTCGGTGAGTCTAGTCTGTTTGTGCCTCGTCAGATCTGTTCATGCCTAGTCAAGTCTGTTCATGCCTCGTCAAGTCAAGTCTGTGTATCTTGTTTGGATTATGTTTGGATGTTTGGATCACTGTAAATAAAACTGCACTTGGGTTCTCACTTCAACTCGCCTTCAGTGGATTAATTCGTTACACAGAATTCTCTGCCCGAGTCTGACCCGAGCCTGTGTCTTTTCTCTCTCTCTCTCTTCCCCATTACGCAGCTGCTGTTGCAGCCATTAAAATAGTTCAGTTTGGTTTTTAATGGCAAAGTGGTTATATTTCATTTAGTTTCTTTATTAAGTTAATTTAGAAATATGATTGGAACGTTTTGTTTATTAAATTCAAGTTTTTGTTTTTTAAAGTGGCCAGTGCCAGACAGTGATTTGAGCATATGTTTGATCAGTTTAGGCTTCTCAAACATTAACACGATTTGAGACATAAAAAACTTCATGCATTTCACAATATAAATGTAAAAAAAAATAAGATAAATGTGTGTTAAATATCCAATCGTTTGTGCTAAGAGTGGAAGCTGAAGCGTGCTTTGAAGGACATGGAGGCGCCAGCGCGATCACTTGCATTTTTTTTCTTAAGAAGAGTGGAAACTTAAAATACGCCGTCATTTTTCCTCATAAAGGTAAGACATCATTTGGAACTGCAAAGTGTCTACTTTTATTTGTGTGCACTCACAATATCAACAAAACATTGTGCTTTTGTAAAATAAAGAAAACAAGCAGGGTGGCTTTTTGCAGTCTCGATCTTGAGCAGGAACGCTTCAAAAAAACTGAACAAAAACTCAGCAAATACTTGACTCACTGACATGATATATATAATCGCAGCGACATAGACTTTAAGGGTGGAGGGAGACAGCCTTCGCTCCAACCCTTGCTGCAAAAAGGAAAGCACGACACTGATCGGGCATCTCCGGGGGTCTTCTCAATGAGAAGAACACCACTCGACGAATAGGTTCCACTTCAAAGCGTAAGTGTGTCTCATAGATGGTGCTCTGCCAAAGTGATGCTGTCAACTACCTCTTGGGGTCGATCACCTAGAACCTCCGCGTCCCGTCCAGGGACCAGACATGACATTTCCAGAGGTCTGGATGCAGGTGCCACAGGGTGTCCCTTCTCTGAGTCAGTAGATCCTTCCTCAGAGGAATCTGCCAGGGAGTGGCTGTCGCGAGGAGCATTAGTTCCGGGAACCAGGTCCGAGAGAGCCAATACGGCTCCACAAGCAGGATCTGCTCCTCGTCCTCCCTGACCTTACACAGTGTCTGTGCGAGAAGGCTCACTGGGGGAAACGCGTACTTGCGCAGGCCACGCGGCCAGCTGTGTGCCAGTGCGTCCGTGCCAAGTGTTCCCTCAGGTCAGGGAGTAGAACAACTGGTAGTGAGAGGTTTCTGGAGAGGCAAACAGGTCTACCTGAGCGGCTCCGAAACGTCTCCAAATCAGCTGGACCATCTGGGGATGGAGTCTCCATTCTCCTGTCAGCGTAGCTCGTGACAGCTCGTCGGCCATATGGTTGAGCAGACCCGGAATGTGAATGGCACGAAGTGACCTTAGAACCTTCCGACTCCAAAGAAGGAGGTGGCGGGCGAGCTGCGACATGCAATGCGAGCGCAGACCACCTGGTCGGTTGATGTACGCAGCGGTCGCCGTGTTGTCCGTTCGGACCAGGATGTGCTTGCCTCGTAAGCACCCTTTGAGACGGTTCAAGGCAAGGCGCACTGCTAACAACTCTAGGCATTTGAT
>NW_015546026.1:355308-356610 GCF_001515605.1 Sinocyclocheilus anshuiensis | reverse complement strand
GCATCCGTGTAAACCACAGCATGCCTGGAGACCTGTTCTAGGGGCACTCCTGCCCGGAGAAACACAAGGTCTGACCACTGGGTGAAGGTTTGGCGACAGGCCGGTGTAACTTGGACCCGGTGAGTGCCGCGCTTCCACGCCCAACTCGGGACTCGGCCATGAAGCCAGTGCTGGAGTGGTCTCATATGCATATGCTCGTCCTTCGAACACGAACCGCAGAAATGGTCTGCGGCGCAGAAGGATCGACATATGAAAGTACGCATCCTTCAGGTCGATTGCTGCAAACCAAACTTGGGGACGGATGCAGCTGAAGATGCATTTCTGCGTCAACATCTTGAACGGTAACCAGCGAAGGGCCCGGTTCAAGACACGCAGATCCAAGATTGGTCGTAACCCAGAGCCTTTCTCGGGTACAATGAAGTAAGGGCTGTAAAACCCTGTATTCATATCGGCTGGGGGGACCGGCTCTATCGCATCCTTCGCCAGTAGGACTGCGACCTCCGCACGCAAGACAGGAGCATCGGCCGCCTTCACTGTCTTGAAACGGATGCCACTGAACTTGGGGGGGTGCCGGGCGAACTGAATCGCATAGCCGAGGCTGATGGTCCGCAGAAGCCAACGAGACGGGTTGGGTAGCGCTCAGGCACCCAGACCCCACACAAGCTGGACCAGCGGGACCACCGACGTACCCACGGTGGGGCAGAGAGGTGGAACACAGGGACCTGAAGAGGGGTCTGAGTGTGCAGTGCAACACTTGCCTGGTTTCACGGTTTGGCAGAGGGTGCGTGAGTAGGGCCTTTGATGACGCTCTCGAACCACCCGCTGCTGCCTGCTGGCGATGGAGGAGGATGAGTGTGGTCCGGTGCTGGTCCATCCGCGACTCTCCGTGCACTCCTGGGACCCAGGGACTGAGAAAACTGCTCTCTCATCGAGATTTTCCAGATTCTCCACCCGGCCCTCCTCCGGGGGAGGGAGACGTGCCTTCACCATCCCCCAAAGAGTAGCTTCCTCCCTCTCCGAGTCACCTGTCCCGGGGCCTCTTGCTCTTTTGCTCACCGGCAGGTTTGACGGGGGCCTGGACGGGTGGGGTGGCCTGCCTATGCCCAGCTCCACGGCGCCGCTTGCTGGAGGCTGCTGCGGATGCGGCGCGGGAGCAGGGGTGGACGCAGGGGGCCGCCCTCGGCGATGAGCAGGCTGGGGCGCTGCGGCCGGCAGACGGGTGGACTGGCCAAGCTCACGACCGCATCGTCGAAGAGGCCGGTCTGGGACACAGGTGCATTAAGGAACCGAACTTTGTCGGCA
>NW_015546026.1:354541-355101 GCF_001515605.1 Sinocyclocheilus anshuiensis | reverse complement strand
CCTTGGCCTGATGAACCTGCAGTAACGCCGTAGCGTGTAAGGTGGAGGCAGCTTCTCCACAGGCCGTATAAGTATCGCCGGACAGGCCAGACGAGTACCTACAGACCCAGGAGGGGAGGCACGGTTCGCCCTGCCGGGTGGAGGCGGTATTAGGGCACAATTGCATTGCAACCGACCGCTCCACCGGGGGGACCCTTTTATACCCCCTAGCTGCCCCACCGTCGAGGGTGGTGAGGGAGGAGGAACCAGCAGGTCTGTTTCCGTCAGTAAAAGGTGCCGTCCATGACCTGGTGAGCTCCTCATGCACCTCCGGGAAGAAAGGCACTGAAGCGGGGCGCTGAGAACTAGTGCAAGCCACCCCGAGAAACCAATCGTCCAACCTCGAGGGCCCGGGACGCGGTGGAGGTTTCCACTCGAGCCCTACCCTCTCGGCGGCCCTGGAAAGCATAGCCGACATCTCTGGATCCGATTCAGGCATTGCCACCATCCCGGAGGGCGGCAGCACAGCCGAATCTTCCTCTCCAGAGAGCTCTCCCTCTGATGCAGTGATCGACATCCAA
>NW_015546026.1:347214-354500 GCF_001515605.1 Sinocyclocheilus anshuiensis | reverse complement strand
CATCCAGAAACGCACGGGTGAAACGGCATCTTTAAAAAGACGATCCGTCGTCTTTACAAAGACGCACCTGCTTATTGTACTCTTTTAGAGAAATTGGCTCTTTTAGGGAAATGCTCGTTTACATGCTGAGACGCACAGGGGAAACGGCCGTTTGCAGCACAACTGGGGGGTAGTGCAGCCTGAAGTGTGCTACCCACTCGACACAGGATCGCCCACCGCTGAAGCGGCGTCCGCCAACACAAAAAGCTCCCGAGAGCGCGCTAGACTCGTCACACACGAAGCAGTTTGGTAGGAGCAAAACGATGTTGTCGCTCGGCTCCGAAGCGAAAAGCTGGTATGCGTTGCACCGGCTGCCTTTTTATGCTCACGCTGTGATCAGCGGCAGCTGGATGCAATCGTCGCATGCCAATGTGCATAGGCTCGTTTAGTTTACACTCGAAGTGGATTGGTCTCTCTAAGCGAGATCCCAATTTGTCGGTCACCGACGTGACTCGGAGTGAAAGGGAACTAACTTAATAGGTTTAACGTCATAATATTTTAAGAATAAATTCAAAATTATGATAATAAAATCATGTTATATTGCGTGAAGTTAATGTGAAAATTACACCTATACTCCGCCAAAAAAAAACAAAAACAAAACAAATGTGGCATCCAACCTGTCATTCTTCACATTTAACACGAAAAACAGCAATAAAACGTAGGCTTATTGACGTTTTTTTAAACTCTGATTGATTTCATGAGAAATTCATTTGTATTAAATTGTTCAGATTTTTTTTTTCAATATGCATTCAAATATTTATTCATGCTTATTTCGTGCTGCAAATATTAAAGAGGAAAATATCATTGATGCACATGCCGCTTGAACTGAGGCGAATATAGTTATCTCACTACAAATAAAAGAGCATAAAACACATTTATTGTTTGCATTTTATCTTAAAATTGACAGAAGGCTGAGACTTTGTTACAATAAAAGTAACAAAGCACAAAGCTTGTGATTATTGATTATTGAAAGTACAACTCCTTTACAACTAGTTAGTAATACCTTCATTTCAAACAAAGCTTTAAAAGTCTCCAACATATTTTCTCTGAATACATGCCAAAAATGTTCATACATTTTTGCAGAAAGTCCATCAATATCAGAGGCCCTACCAACAGAAAGTTTTTGACAATTTCTGTATTTTTTTTCCCTCAGACTCCACCCTGATAGCACACATCTCAGATATATCTATTTGATGTGCATGTTTACATCTGGAAGGCGTATTTTTTTAGAGTGTTTGCTCATCAGCAAATTATGTCTCTAGGACGTTTCCTGTTAGATGTCAAATAGACATTTAGAAAATGTCTTTAAGATGTTTAGAATTTAGAATGCATGTAAAACTGACTTCTTAAAGACTTGAACAGATCTTTGTACAGAGCAGATGCTTTCCAGATGAAGCGATCTTTAAAAAGGTCATGAACTGCCTCTGTTTTTTTATTTTGTACTGTTCTCTGAGGTCCACTAATAATGTTATTGAGATTTTAACATAAAATTGTGCCTTGTTTGTAAATGAATCAGCGGTAAAATGAAGTGAACAAAGGACCAAGTTCTTACTGATATGGTCTGGAACTTCATTCAAAATAAAGTTCATCCACTCTTTCCTAATGATGAGATCAAAAGGAAAGCAATGCAAAGACTGTTTTTCCACAACTTGGCACGGCACAGCGTCTTGTTGTCTTCGGAACATCTTTATCGTTTGGTTTCTGTGCAGACCTGCACGTTTGCCTTTCTCGTAAACACTACATGTGCAAATCGATGTGTGGGGTTAAACAGGCAGCGATGTGGAAGCAGGTGTTGATCTCCTTCTGTTGAGGTGGTGTTTAGCCGCACTATTACATCATAGAGTGGTACATTCCACAAGCTGTCGTTTTGGCAGACTGGCTTCAATATAAGGTGCTTTTAGACTAACAAGAAAGTTTTGAGTTCTGAAACTTAGAGGATATTTTTATAGTACAATGACCTCTTATATGTGAAAAGATCAAGGACATATGGGTTTCTCAGTTCATGATCCCTTTAACAGACATCTTGCAGATCTATGTGTGTTGTCTGGGCAACTTTTTTCTATTCAGCATTCAGTTTAGGTATATATATATATATATATATATATATATATATATATATGTATATATATACACACAGTATAACAGTTTTTTTTATTGTGTGTATATATATATATATATATACACACACAGTATATATATATATACACACACACAATAAAAAAAAAATATATATATCCATACATGAAACATCACAATTTTGTGCTCAAAATAATTAGAGTGTTTCAGATCTGTTTCCTTTCCATTTCTTTTCTTTCTAAATTAAAAAACAATGATACAGGAGCATCCATGTCTTTCAATGAAGTAAAACAAACTCTGATTAAAGCTCCTTTTGCATGTTTATGAAGAAGAGTTCCTAAAGCCTTCTCTTTTTTCTTTCCAACCCTCTAACATCTGCCGAGTTATTATTAATTACATTTATTTCCAGTTGTTCTGTACTTCTATCAAGTTGTCTAATTGTATATATAATCAAATAGTTAGTATGGGCAGAATAATTTTGACAGAACATTCTAATTTGGGGGTTCCCCCTTCCTATTATTGTACAATACTATAATAATCATTCCTCCTTTTTTACCAGTTATTCCACAATAATAATTTCTCACAAAAAGTTATATCATGCAAAAATATAGCATTAAACTGCCAACGAAAATTTAAGATTTTTTTTCAAAACGTATGAACACAGATGATACATAAAATCATTTGAAAAAAAACCAAAAACAAATTGATATTAGAACTCCATTATTCTTGTTTCTGTAACACTTTAGAATAATGTTCCATCATTAATGAATAACTACACAAGAACACATGAGTAATGCAATATTAGCACTCTGGTAATTACTAGTATCTAACAAGAACTACCAGTATCTCACAAGACTCTGATTAATGAATTAGTAAGTAATAGTGTTTAATCGAATGTGGTAGTTCACTATTAGCTAATCAGTACTACCATTTTTTCATACCTCCCCAATAACTACTGTATACAAGTTCATAATTAATATGAGTAATGCATAATGTATTTTATTGTAATTCTAAAGTGAAGGTCATGGTAACCCATTAGTAATGACTCAAGTATTACCAAATTCTTCAGAAGCAATTACTAATTATTTGGATCAGTATTCTAAAGCGAATAACATGATAATTCTCTAGTAATTACTGAAATCATCAACGTGGGGTTTGGGTTTTGTTTCTGGTTTAGGTTTTTCATGTCTTTTATTTTGATATTTTGCCTTTTTTCATGTTCCTGTCATGTGTTCCTTGCCCCTCATGTGATCATGTCATGTGCTACTCTTGTTTGTGTGTCATGTTGTGATTGGTTGCTTTAGTCATGTGCCTTGTTTCCCATTGGTTGTTTTGTGTCTTGTGACTCTTATTGTTTGATATTAGGTGCGTTCGACTTCATGCAGCACGGCGCAGGTCGATCGCAAGCTGACTTGAAGCAGTGCATGCCGGTTAGTAATTTTGTCCGACTTGAGACGGCGCCGACGCCATGTCACTGTCACGTGTGGCATCAAAGCACCGAGAGAGCATTTCTAGAGCACCCGACTGACTCAGCCGGCAGCTACTCTTGTTGACTGCCGTCTGTAGCTGTGCTTCAAGTCGAACGCACCTATTTATAGCCCTCATGTTGCCGTTGTCTCTTGTCGAGTATTGTTCCTGTAACCTCTGTTGGTGAGTTCTTGGTTTTGTTTATGTCGAGTCTGCATATGCTATGTCTATTTCAAGTAAAGCCAAGTCAAGTCTTTGTTTATTGTTTGGACACTTTTTAGATTAAATAAAGCTGCACTTGGGTTCTCACTACACTCGCCTCCAGTGGACTCATCACAGGTTCTGGTTAGTAATTAATTTTGCTAGATTTGGTAACACTTAAATCATTACTAGTGGGTTACCATGACCTTCACTTTAGAATACTGATCCAAATAATTAGTAATTTCTTAAGGATGTAGTAACACTTAAGTCATTACTATTCAAAACCTTTCATATCTCAAAGGCTTACAATGACGTCAGCCAACCGAAGTTGTCATGCTTTTCACTTTAGAATACTGATCCAAGTAATTAATAGTTCCTTTAGAATGATTTGGTAATACTTGAGTCATTACTAGTGGGTTAGCATAATCTTCACTTTAGAATTATACATTATGCATAATTCACATTAATTATGAACCTGTATACAGTAGTTCTTAGTAGTTCTCCAGGATACAGTATATGAAAAATATTTAGTTATTGATTAGCTAATAGTGAACTACCAGTTTCAACTGAGCGCTATTACATACTAAATTGTTAAGCAGAGTTTCTTGTTAGTAAATAGTAGTTACTAGAATGTTAATAGTGTATTAGTAATTTGTTCCTGTGTAGTTATGCATTAACGATGGAACAGTATTCTAAAGTGTTACCATTATTTCTACTAATATAAAACCTATCTAACCTTGCTGAACTAATATGTTCACTGGAAGCTTCTACCCATATGTACTGTCTTGCCTCTGGATGCTGTTCTCTCCAGACATCAAATTATAAATTATATTTTATTTATAATAATACTTTATAATAATACTTAAAACATTTGCTGAAGAACGACAAGGTTCCTCTTCTATTCTATCCATAGCCAAATCTAAGGTGCAATTCCAGTCACCACTTAAAGGGCACTATTATGCAAATTCCACTTTTACATGGTGGTTGAACATAAATGTGTGTTGGCAGTGTGTGAACACAACCACCCTACAATGACAAAAATCCACCCACTCCTTATTTTTTAATCCCCATTAAACCAAAGTTGTCTCAATAGGCCTGCCGTTTTGATTCTCAAAGCAATATGGCGTCACATTTTTTAGGCCCTGCCCACAGCCGTTGACTGACAGTCCTGCATTACCATAGTTTGTGCCCTCACAGAGTTGTGTTGGTTGTACATTGTCCTCTATTTTCTCCATGCTCGAGCAGCTGTAACGTCAACAATGACTCGTAAGCAATCCCAGTGTTCTGTTTGGATGTAAGACTCATAAGAGTGTAAGACTCATAAGAGTAACATAAGAGACTTCATTTTCTGCTAACATTTGAGCCACTGAGGACGCAGTGGATTAATTTTATTTTTGAAGGTAATGCACCTCAAAATCTACCTAAATACGTATATTTCTATGCAAATCCTTTCATTCCAGACTGCTTTGTGAATGTCTTGTTATACAGTCATGGCCAGAAGTTTTGGCAGTGACATAAATAAAACAGAGTCATGGCCAAAAGTTTTGGCAGTGACATACATTTTGTGTTTTGCAAAGTGTGCAGCTTAAGCTGTTGTGTCCATTCACATTGTTTCTAGTTTATTGTGTAGAGTGATCAGATGCATTTTAAATTGCTAAACGCTTCATTGGCCAAAAAAATTAACTTTTCACAAAAAAACAAATTTCACATGCAAGAAAATTGCTACAAAGACTATTGTACCTGAAAGAACCATTTACCGGATCATCAAGAACTTCAAGGAGGTTGGACTGCAGTCCACTGCCATGAATAAAGAATGGTATCAAAACGTCCTGCAAGAGCGACTTCATCCATGAGCAATTTGGTCATGATCTGTGCATTTTCCAGCATGATGGAGCACCATGTCACAAAGAAAGAGTGATAAAGAAGTGGCTCGAAGAGGATTACATTAAAATTTTGTATATGTGGCCAGGCAACTCCTCGGATCTCAATCCCATAGAAAGCCTGTGGTCAGTCCTCAAAAGCTGAGTGGACAAGCAGAAGCCTACAAATTCTCATCAACTTCGAGAACTAATAAGGCAAGAATGGATCGCCATCAGTCAGGATTTGGCCGAGAAGCTGATATCCAGCATGCTAGAGCGAATTGCAGAGGTTATGAAGAACAAGGGTTAACACTGTAAATATTGACTCATTCTTTTTTTGCCACTAAAAGTCTTTAAAACTTATGATATGCTTATCATTGATTTCCAGTATACCATAGAAACATGTGGAAAAATAATTTACAAATACTGAAGCAGCAAACGTTGCAAAACACGAAATTTATGTCACTGCCAAAACTTTTGGCCATGACTGTAGTGATTAATTAACATTTTAACCGTGTTTGTGTGTGTACGTTATTGAAGTATTTTAATTGATCAGCGCCGCACTGGTGAGATTAGTTCGCGCTGCAATGTTAGTTCGGTGGCGCTAGCAAACACATGCTCCCTGCGCTGTCGAGTTGGTCGCACAGCTCAGTTCATTGAGCCACGGTGATGACAGGTCAGCGCGGTGCAAGCTCTGTAACATTGCGCTGTTTCGTCCCACTTTCGGTGTGTTTGGCTTCCCATATGTACCGCTGAACACAGGTCAGTCATGTTGCTTCTAACGGCTGTTTATTGCTGTAGGTGTGTAAAGCAGAGATGTATACGCTACGCCCTCTTCTAACGATGGGACGGGAATATGCAGCTCATTTGCATTTAAAGTGATACACAACAAAACAGCTTTTTTTTTTAGAAACGACCCAAAAAAAAAAGACATTTTCCAGATGTTATAATTAACGATCTGTGGGGTATTTTGAGCTGAAACTTCACAGTCACATTCTGGGGACACCCAAGACCAATATTACATCTTGTAAAAAGGGGCATAATAGGTGTCCATTAAAAAACAAATATAAATTATTGTCAAAAACTTTTAAACCATCATTCACCAAAAAAATCTGAGTAATTCTTGTTCAGTTTCACAATTACGTATAAACGGTGGCACATTATAAACAGTAACTTTCGTTGGTAGCGAGACCAGCTAAGAAATGCAAAAAACAAACAAACAAGCTGTTTAAAATGCTGCAAACAAACTTCACTCTCAGTCAACTGACCAACCAAACTCTGCTCCTTCAAGAAGATCACAATGGCCTTATTAATTAGTGAGGTTGAGATTATGTTTTCAAATCCAATTTGTTCACCCACAGCAACAAATACATCCTCTACAGATGCATCAACATCAGGCAGACACCTTACTCCATGAAGGAGTGAAAGAGAGGAGCCCTACCCGCTCGGGTTAACATTACTGCTGTGGATAATTGTAATGTGGGGTTTTATTTCATGTTCATGTTTTCATGTCTTTTATTTTGTAATTGTTTCACCCTGTTAGTGTCATGCTTCCCTTGCCCTCATGTATCTCTGCCTTGTGTATGTGTCATGTTCTGGTTGGTAGTCTTAGTCATGTGTCTTGTTTCCCATTGGTTTGTTCAT
>NW_015546026.1:345678-346547 GCF_001515605.1 Sinocyclocheilus anshuiensis | reverse complement strand
TTGGATCACACTGTAAATAAACTGCACTTGGGTTCTTCACTACGCTTGCCTTCAGTGGATGAATCGTTACAGAATACACGACCTCAAAAAATGAACCCAGCAGTTGTTCGCCTTCTGAGCCTTCGTCACGGAAGTCAGACCATTGAGGACTATGTGGAGGACTTTTGTGGACTGTGCCATTTGGTGGCTTTTAATGATGTGGCCCTTAAGGACATTTTTCGAGTGGGTTTAAATTCGTTCTCAGTTGCCTGAGGGAAAGATTTGTTGGTCATTGGAGAAATGTATTGACTATGCTTTGTTGCTAGCTGGTTCACCTCTTACTGTTGGGATGGCTGAGGAGCCCCGCAACTGTGCTGTACCCTCTGCACCAGAGCATACTCACATCCCGACTGTCTTGTCTGGTGTTGTTCACGTCATGCCAGTTACTCCAGAACCAGCTCACGTCATGCCTGCAAAGCCAAAGCCTGCTAACATCATGTCTACTATGCCAAAGCCTGCTAACGTCATGCCTGCTACTCCAGGACCTGCTCACATCATGCCAGTTATGTCGAAGTTTACTCATGTCATGTCTACAAATTCAAAGCCTGATCACGTCATGTCTGCCAAGCCAGAGTCTGATAACATCATGTCTGCTACCCCAGGGCTTCCAGCATGTCTGCCAAGCCACAGCCTGCTCACGTCACGCCTGCTACTCCAGGACCTGCTCACATCATGCCAGTTAAATCAAAGTTCACTCATGTCATATCTACCAAGGCAGAACCTGTTCACTTCATGTCTGCCAAACCAGAGTCTGCTAACGTCATGTCTGCTTCCCCAGGGCCTGCTCACGTCATGTCTGCCAAGCCAGAGCTTGCTCACGTCATGCCGGC
>NW_015546026.1:329098-345474 GCF_001515605.1 Sinocyclocheilus anshuiensis | reverse complement strand
CCAGAGTCTGCTAATGTCATGTCTGCTACCCCAGGGCCTGCTCACGTCACGTCTACCAAGCCAGAGCTTGCTCACGTCATGCCGGCCAAGATGGCCACCACGCCTGAATGCCCGGCCAAAATGGCCGCCACGACTGAGTCGGACGCGGAGCTTGGGCTTGGACTGAAAGGTCTGATTGCGCTTCCTGCTCTGCCGTCATCACCCGGCTGCCCTGCTCTGCCTGCACCGCCATGGCTCCCCGATCTGCCTGCTCCACCATGGCTCCCCGATCTGCCTGTTCCTCTTCATTGGCCTGGCCCTCCGTCCCTCCCCCAGTTCAGCCTCCACTCCACCACCCTCCTGGACTTTTTGGGTTTTGTTTGGGTGTCTGGAGCCGCCCTTAGAGTGGGGGATATGTAATGTGGGGTTTTGTTTCATGTTCATGTTTTCATGTCTTTTATTTTGTAATTGTTTCACCCTGTTAGTGTCATGCTTCCCTTGCCCTCATGTATCTCTGCCTTGTGATTGTGTCATGTTCTGATTGGTAGTCCTAGTCATGTGTCTTGTTTCCCATTGGTTTGTTCATGTCATGTGACCCTTCTTGTCTGCTATAAGTAGCCATCATGTTCCCATTGTGCCTGGTCATGTATTGATGTTGTAACCTGCTCTCGGTGAGTCTAGTCTTGACATGACATGACCAGACTTGACATGACTCACTGACTGCAGGTTACAACATCAATACTCGACAGGAGACAATGGCAACATGAGGGCTATTTATATCAAACAATACATGTCACATGACAAGAACCAACCAATGAGAGACAGGACACATGAACCAAAGAACCAATAGCAGGATAACATGAGGGTAAGGGAAATCACGTGAATAGACAGGAACCATGACAAGGCAAAAATATCAAAATAAAATACAAGAAAACAATTAACAATGAACAAAACCCCCAAAACCCACGTTACATATCCCCCTTCTAAGGGCGGCTCCAGATGCCCAAACAAAACCCAAAACCCAACAAGTCCAGGAGGGTGGTAGAGCGAAGGCGGAACAGGGGGAGGGATGGAAGGCCAGGCCCATGGAAGAGAACAGGATCAGAATCACAGAACAGTGGTGGGCCTGGGCCATGGAGCAGAGGCAGGCAGTGGAACAATGGAAGACCTGGGCCATGGAACAGAGGCAGAGGAGCCATGGTGGAGCAGAGAACCACCAGGTCACCGGAGCATACAGGAGCAAAGATCCCCACAGTGGAACAGATGACCACCACAGCAAAGCAGAGATCCACCAAGGCGGATCAGGCGGGAATGGAACAGAGAGCACAGAGAGATTAACAGCGGCCGTAACAGGACAGATAGACAGTTCAGAGACAGAGTATGTGAGCGGAGCAGAGTGGGAGTGGAACGCGGAGTGGAGCGGTGTGATTTTGAATGGTTGATAGCGGCTGGTTCTGAAATAGATCTGTCATGACAGCAACAGTTACTCACAATCAGAGTATGTGAGCGGAGCGCGGAGTGGAGCGGTGTGATTTTGAATGGAGCGAGGAGCGGATTTTTTAAAAGTCGGAGTGTCGTGGTTTTCATTCGCTCCAAGAGCGGAGTACAATTCCTGCCAACGGCCCGTAATATAACTGCACATTTATCAAGAATTCACATTAAACATATTTAGCTAGCTTGATAGAGAAGGATCAATTAAATCAGAAAGAATGTGAAGGCTATGTTGACGGCAATGGACATAGCGGGAAGTTATAGGGTACTTATTAAGGAATTTGTTTGTTCCCTCTAGATACTGAATATTTTCAGGTGAAATCATGATTTAAACAGGTACAACACTTATTCACACGCAATCGCTCTCTCAATAATGCATTCAAACAAATGTAATCTTATACAGCGCTACTTCATCTGCATCCGATTTCGAATGAGCAGAAATCTGTAAGAAATGCAGCGATCCGTAGGTAAAATAACTGATGAAAACGTACTGTTATTTTCATTACAAACAAAATTTGCACTGCAAAAAGCATCAATAGCCTACCTTTTAATGCTGACAACCATGTTATTAGCTTGTCATGTAGTAGGAAAAAAGTTTGCACACTAGTGTTTCAATACCACTTTGAAACGCTCCTGTCATTTTATTACATTTTTTTCTTTTAATATACGTTATGAACAGAACTGTGATATTTCAAACATACTGAAATACTTTAGCCGCGGAGCGGTGTTTCTGATATCAGTGAGCGAGGAGTGGAGCGGGAGCGGGAGCGGGAAATGGTGAACCCGGAGCGGAGCTGGAGCGGAGCGATTATTAAATGCTCGGAGCGCGGAGGGGAAATTGTTGCCGCTCCACTCTGCTCACATACTCTGTTCAGAGACTGTATCGTTGGCTGTGACAGGACAAGCAGAGAGTTCATGGACGGCTTCCATGGCCATGACAGGACAGGCAATGAGTTCACGGACGGCCTTCTTAGCCGTGACAGGACAGCCAGTGAGTTCATGGACGGCCTTCTTAGCCGTGACAGGGCAGACTGTGAGTTCATGACCGGCCTTCTTAGCCATGACAGGGCAGACTGTGAGTTCATGAACGGCCTCCGTGGCCGTGACAGGACAGGCAAAGAGTTCAGAAGCGGCCACCGCCGCCGGCTCGGGAGGTTCTGCAGTGGAAGCTAACACCAAGTCTAGAACAGACTTGACTTGGAATGAACAGACTTGACTCACCGACAGCAGGTTGCAACATCAATACTCGACAGGAGACAATGGCAACATGAGGGCTATTTATATCAAACAATACAGCTCACATGACAAGAACCAACCAATGAGAGACAGGACACATGAACCAAAGAACCAATAGCAGGATAACATGAGGGTAAGGGAATCACATGACTAGACAGGAACCATGACAAGGCAAAAATGTCAAAATAAGAGACAAGAAAACAATGAACAAGGAACAAAACCCCAAAAACCCACGTTACAGCTTATTGCATGTAATTTTGCATTTTTCGCTTTCCTCCTTGTATCCTAGCTTTGGGAGCGACACACCTCCCTCGCCAATTAACCATGGTTTTTTGTAGTACAAGTGCAGCATCCATGTATTTTTTTGTGTGCCTATTTTGGTGCACATAATGAACCTGACCTTGAAGAGGATGTGAACATCAGGACCCTCTTCCTAAGAAATCTTCACCATGGAGTCAGCTATCACCTAGGCGTCATGACCTGTCCTCACACAATGACTATCCAACAGTTACGTGACCTAACACACAAGGCCTACAACAAACAGAAGACGGCCTCAAAGAAAGGTTACAAAGCATCCAGCCACACTTCTCAAAAAAAAAAAAAGGATAAGATCAACTGGAAACATAACTTGACATCCAGAGGCAATCGACTGTAATGGAGTCCACTGGAGGCGAGCGTAGTGAGAACCCAAATGCAGCTTTTATTAAAAAGTGATCAAACAATAAACAAAGACTTGACTTGACTTGAATTTACGTGGCATGAACAGACATAGCATGAGCAGCCTTGACATAAACAAAACCAAGAACTCACCAACAGAGGTTACAGGGACAATACTAAACGAGAGACAATGGCAACATGAGGGCTATAAATACCAAACAAAGAGGGTCACATGACACAAACCAACCAATGGGAAACAAGGCACATGACTAAAGCAACCAATCATAAAACAGAACAAAAAACCACAAGGCCAGATAATAAACCAATAGGCTTGTTTGAGATTAACTATACTAGCCTGCCACTGGCTGGCAAGAGTAGCCACTTGCAGTCGGGGCGAAATTAAAAGCGGAGATGTCATGTCGGACACTTTCTGCTCCCGGTAGTGACGCTCTCACGGTGTTTGCATACTCTCATCACAGATGAAGTAAATTAAATGCAATATTTGTCAAATACACAGAAACGTTTTTATGAGCAACAGAAACACTTCTTATATATTGCTTAATACAGCGCCATCTGTTCAAGAATAAAGTTCAGCATATAAACATATAGGCTACTAAATACCAATAAACTGGGGCTATATATGCTTTTATCAGTGTTTTTAATAAAAATGACTCAAGATAACAGTGCGACTACACTAAAAAAGCTTTTACTGTTATAAAAACACAGATTTGTGAGCATTATTGGAATTTAATTGTTAGAATAAACACGCAACACACGTCATGCTTTTCATCACAGAATCTAACCAATGAGAATAAGGCGGCAGCCGATCTTTGCGGCGCCGCATGAAGTCGAACAAGCCTACTGAAAGCATGAAACATGAACAAAAGGACCACATGGCAGGATCACATGACAGGGTAAGGGAACCACATGACTAACCAGGAAACAGGACTAATCTACAAAATAAGACATGAAAATATGAACATAAACCAAAAACAGGCGTGACATCGACTGATTCATCTAAAAGAACTCGCTTGTGTAACCAACGACAAAACCCTCCTCGGCACTACTCGGATAAGCACAGTGCTGAGTATGCCCAAAAACAAGACGTTTACCATTAGAAGACACAAGTAATGAGACAACTGAAAGAGATCCTTGAGGACAAACTAAACCTGTATGAGCACTATGGTGAGTCATTGTCATTAGGCTTGTTCGAGATGAACTATACTAGCTTGCCACCGTCTGGCGAGAGTAGCCACTTGCAGTCGGGGCGGAATTAAAAGCGGAGACGTCAAGTCGGACACTTTCTGCTCCTGGTAGTGACACTCTCACGGTGTTTGCATACTCTATGACAGATGAAGTGAATTAAATGCAATATTTGTCAAATACACAGAAACGTTTTTATGAGCAACAGAAACACTTTTTACTGCTTAATAAAGTGTAATCTGTTCAAGAATAAAGTTCAACATATAAACATATATGCTACTAAATACCGTTAAAGTGGGGTTATATATGCTTGCATCAGTGTTTTCGATAAAAATGACTCAAGATAACAGTGTGACTATACTAAAAAAGCTTTTACGGTTATAAAAACAGATTTGTGAACATTATTGGAATTGAATTGTTAGAATAAACATTTGAATTGTTAGATTATGTGATGACAAGCACGAGGTGTGTTGTGTACACACCTCGTGCTTGTCATCACAGAATCTAACCAATGAGAATAAAGTGTGTCGTCATCAAGGCTCTCGCAGCCGATTTTGAGCAACTGCAGCGCCTGACCTAGGTGGCTGGTCTCGTTTTGCTCTCGCAGTACTTTGATGGCACATGTGATCGTAGGGCGGCTGCAGCGCCGATCAAAGTCGGACAAATGTTCTAACCAGAATGCATTGCTTTTGTCAGGTGGCAGCCGATCTTTGTGGTGCCGCATGAAGTCGAACAAGCCTATTATGACTAATATCCTAATATCCATTCGTCATCCACAACCCGTGGTGAGTGTGGTCTCTACCTCTTCAGTCAATATAAAACCTCTAACCACTACTGAAACACAATGAAGAGGAGTTGCAATCTGAACAGTCTATGCCCTCCTCGACTCTGGGTCAGCCGGCAACTTCATTTCCGCCGACTTATGTAACCAACTCTAACTTAAAAAGAGACTCCATGACATCTCGTACAAGATCCAATCGATAACCAGCAAGTCCCTTGTGAGAGGAAGAGTTCGATATTGTGTGGGTCCCATCTGGTTACAAGTCGGTCAGCTCCACAGGGAAAGGATCTGTTTATTGGTTCTGGAGGATTCCACCGCAGCGATAGTGTTGGGGCGCCCATGGCTCGTGTCCCATAATCCATCTATCTCATAGTCTACTGGAAAGATTCTGAAGTGGGGTAACGACTGCTTTCCAGACTGTTTTCCCGAACTACCCAAACCAGTCCCATCCGTTCCAGTGCTTCCAGTTAACTCCACATCCATTGAAAGTCCCCTTGAAAATCGCTCCATTGACATTCCCACCGACTACGCCCCCTTCCATGATGTATTCTGCCCGACACGAGCCTCCCAATTACCACCTCACAGACCATGGGACTGTGCCATCGACCTTCTTCCTGATGAACCAGTGCCCAAAGGTAAAATCTTCTCCCTTTCCATCCCTGAACAGAAGGCCATGGAGGAGTGCATTTCTGAGGCTCTACAGCAAGGATATATCCGATCGTCCACGTCCCCTGCTGCTTCCAGTTTTTTCTTCGTGGCTAAGAAGGACGGAGGCTTGAGGCCTTGTATTGATGAGGCCCTCAATAAGATTACTGTTAAGTACAGATATCCCCTTCCTCTCGTCCCATCCGCTCTGGAACAGCTTCGTGGGGTCAAGATCTTCACCAAGTTGGACCTCCGGAGTGCTTATAACCTCATCCGGATACGTGAGGGGGACGAGTGGAAGACAGACTTCGTGACACCCACAGGACACTATGGATATCTGGTGATGCCGTATGGTCTTGTCAATGCCCCCTCCGTATTCCAGGGCTACATGAATGAGGTGTTCCAGGAGTACCTCCACCGCTTTGTGTTGGTTTACATCGACGACATCCTAGTGTACTCCCGGAATGAGGCCAAACATCTCCAGCACGTCTCGGAGGTCCTCCAATGGCTCCGTGAACATCAATTATATCACAAAGCTGAGATATGCACCTTACATCAACCGTCCATCAAGTTCCTAGGTTATCACATTAGTGCTCATGGCATAAAGATGGACGAGAGGAAGGTGGAAGCAATCAAGACCTGGCCCCTCCCATCCACCATTAAAGAACTACAACGATTCCTAGGTTTCTCCAACTTTTATCGTCGATTCATCCTGAACTACAGTTCTATCACGGCACAATTAACAAATCTCCTGAAAGGCAAGCCCAATTCTCTGTCCTGGAACTCCGAAGCCACCACAGCCATGAAACAACTCCAAGAGGCGTTCACCACGGCTCCACTCCTGGTGCATCCCGATCCAAAAAGACCATTCGTGGTTGAAGTTGACGCCTCCACATCCGGAGTAGGAGCCATCCTGTCACAGCAGCGGGGCAACCCACCTCGACTCCATCCATGTCCCTTCTTCTCCCGGAAATTAATCTCGGCGGAGAAATACTATGACATCGGGAATAGAGAACTACTCGCCATCAAGCTTGCCCTGGAGGAATGAAAGCACTGGCTTGAAGGAGCTCATCCGTTTATAGTCTATACGGATCACCGGAATCTGGAATATCTTTGTGAGGCAAAGAGATTAAACCCCAGGCAAGCCAGGTGGGCTTTGTTTTTCACCCGGTTTAATTTCACCATCTCCTATCGTCCCGGGACAAAAAATACGAAATCAGATGCTCTTTCAAGACTTCATGCTCCAGACGAACAACCCGAGAATCCAGAGACTATCATCCCCACTGAGCTCATTGTTAGCCCGATCCAATGGACCCTAGACGACGACATCGCAGCAGCCAGTGTCTCCGATCACATCTATGTTCCCCGCAGTCAACGAACACCACTCATTCATTAAGCGCACACCTCTCTGGGCACTGGTCATTCCGGGACCAATCAAACATTCTCACTGTTGAAAGATCGCTTCTGGTGGCCTGGAATGGCAAATGACATCAGAAGGTACGTGAGAGGATGCCGGGAATGTGACATGGCGAAAACACCTTGCCACTTACCTACTGGCAAACTCCTACCTCTCCCTGTTCCCCGGCGTCCCTGGTCACACCTGGGGGTAGATTTCGTCACGGACCTCCCTGTATCTGACAATAACACTTGCATCCTGGTTACTGTTGACAGATTCTCAAAGGCCTGCCGTCTGGTTCCTCTGAGAGGACTTCCAACAGCAATGGAAACTGCAGAGGTACTGTTTAATCATGTCTTCCGTAACTTTGGCATTCCAGAAGAGATCGAATCTGATAGAGGTCCACAGTTTATCTCACGTGTATGGAGAGCCTTCTTTTCACTCCTAGGTGTGACTAACCTTTCTTCAGGATATCACCCACAGAGTAATGGACAAATGGAACGAAATATCCAGGAGATAGGCCGATACCTCCGTACATTCTGCCATGGTCACCAGAACTCCTGGAACCGGTTCCTTGCCTGGGCCGAATACGCACAGAACTCCCTCCCGCAACCCTCCACGAATCTCATTCCATTCCAGTGCGTATTCGGCTATCAGCCACCTTTGTTCCCCTGGTCAGGGGAACCGTCAGATGTTCCCTCCGTCACCCATTGGTCCCAGGAGAGTGAGAGGGTCTGGGACTCAGCACACCAACATCTACAGCGGGCAGTAAGACGCCATCAACATCATGCTGATGTCCGGAGAGCCCCTGCTCCCTCCTTCCAGCCAGGACAAGAAGTATGGCTCTCCACTCGGGACATCCGGTTGAGCCTCCCCTGTAAGAAGCTGAGTCCCAGGTATATTGGTCCCTTCCCCGTCATCCGGCAAATAAACCCAGTTACATATGAACTCAAACTTACATCACAGTACAGGATTCATCCCACATTCCATGTTTCATTGCTCAAACCCTATCACCGACCTGTTCTCCCTGTTCGCACAGAGCCTGGCACTACAGACGAACCCTCACTACCGCTGGTGCTGGAAGACGGAACAACATACTCCGTAAGGGAGATTCTGAGCTCCCGACGTCATGGTGGCAGATTGGAGTACCTTGTAGACTGGGAAGGGTATGGCCCAGAGGAAAGATAATGGGTTCAAAGGGATGACGTCCTCGACCCCAATCTGTTGGCAGAATTCCATGCCTCCCATCCACACGATCCAGCTCCACGCAGTAGGGGTCGCCCACCACGACGTCGGTATCTTCGGCCCTCAGGAGTGGGCCGTGGAGAGGGGGGTTCTGTCACGGACACGCCAGGCTCTTTCACCTATCAGCGCTCACAATCACCGGAATACTAATCACACACACCTGACTGTCATTCACCAATCACCCACACAGCACTGTAAGAACACACAGTTCACACAGCCACATCGTCTGGTCTCCCAAGTGGAAAAGGACTCAAACTTATGCGGTATTACTTATCTGTTGAGCCACGACTCCTTGATCTCCTGTGGTTCCCTCGTGTGTTCCTGTGTGTGTGTGCGCCGTCTACTTACCTGCATCCAGCTCTGTTACACCGGCTTCTGGAAACACCCCAATCCTCTCCGTCTCCCTCCGACCTGGTAATCAAGAATATATATACCTGGCTCCTCCCATCCACCATTAAAGAACTCCAACAATTCCTAGGTTTCTCCAACTTTTATCGTCGATTCATCCTGAACTACAGTTCTATCACGGCACAATTAACAAATCTCCTGAAAGGCAAGCCGAAGTCTCTGTCCTGGAACTCCAAAGCCACCACAGCCATGAAACAACTCCAAGAGGCGTTCACCACGGCTCCACTCCTGGTGCATCCCGATCCAAAAAGACCATTCGTGGTTGAAGTTGACGCCTCCACATCCGGAGTAGGAGCCATCCTGTCACAGCAGCGGGGCAACCCACCTCGACTCCATCCATGTGCCTTCTTCTCCCGGAAATTAACCTCGGCGGAGCAATACTATGACATCGGGAATAGAGAACTACTCGCCATCAAGCTTGCCCTGGAGGAATGAAGGCACTGGCTTGAAGGAGCTCATCTGTTTATAGTCTATACGGATCACCGGAATCTGGAATATCTTCATGAGGCAAAGAGATTAAACCCCAGGCAAGCCAGGTGGGCTTTGTTTTTCACCCGGTTTAATTTTACCATCTCCTATCGTCCCGGGACGAAAAATACGAAATCAGATGCTCTTTCAAGACTTCATGCTCCAGACGAACAACCCGAGAATCCAGAGACTATCATCCCCACTGAGCTCATTGTTAGCCGGATACAATGGACCCTAGACGACGACATCGCAGCAGCCAGTGTCTCCGATCACATCTATGTTCCCCGCAGACAACGAACACCACTCATTCATTAAGCGCACACCTCCCTGGGCACTGGTCATTCCGGGACCAATCAAACATTCTCACTGTTGAAAGATCGCTTCTGGTGGCCTGGAATGTCAAATGACATCAGAAGGTACGTGAGAGGATGCCGGGAATGTGCCATGGCGAAAATACCTTGCCACTTACCTACTGGCAAACTCCTATCTCTCCCTGTTCCCCGGCGTCCCTGGTCACACCTGGGGGTAGATTTCGTCACGGACCTCCCTGTATCTGACAATAACACTTGCATCCTGGTTACTGTTGACAGATTCTCAAAGGCCTGCCGTCTGGTTCCTCTGAGAGGACTTCCAACAGCAATGGAAACTGCAGAGGTACTGTTTAATCATGTCTTCCGTAACTTTGGCATTCCAGAAGAGATCGAATCTGATAGAGGTCCACAGTTTATCTCACGTGTATGGAGAGCCTTCTTTTCACTCCTAGGTGTGACTAACCTTTCTTCAGGATATGACCCACAGAGTAATGGACAAATGGAACGAAATATCCAGGAGATAAGCCGATACCTCCATACATTCTGCCATGGTCACCAGAACTCCTGGAACCGGTTCCTTGCCTGGGCCGAATACGCACAGAACTCCCTCCGGCAACCCTCCACGAATCTCACTCCATTCCAGTGCGTACTCGGCTATCAGCCACCTTTGTTCCCCTGGTCAGGGGAACCGTCAGATGTTCCCTCCGTCACCCATTGGTCCCAGGAGAGTGAGAGGGTCTGAGACTCAGCACACCAACATCTACAGCGGGCAGTAAGACGCCATCAACATCATGCTGATGTCCGGAGAGCCCCTGCTCCCTCCTTCCAGCCAGGACAAGAAGTATGGCTCTCCACTCGGGACATCCGGTTGAGCCTCCCCTGTAAGAAGCTGAGTCCCAGGTATATTGTTCCCTTCCCCGTCATCCGGCAAATAAACCCAGTTACGTATGAACTCAAACTTACATCACAGTACAGGATTCATCCCACATTCCATGTTTCATTGCTCGAACCCTATCACCCACCTGTTCTCCCTGTTCCCACAGAGCCTGGCACTACAGACGAACCCTCACTACCGCTGGTGCTGGAAGACGGAACAACATACTCCGTAAGGGAGATTCTGAGCTCCCGACGTCGTGGTGACAGATTGGAGTACCTTGTAGACTGGGAAGGGTACGGCCCCGAGGAAAGATCATGGGTTCAAAGGGATGACGTCCTCGACCCCAATCTGTTGGCAGAATTCCATGCCTCCCATCCACACGATCCAGCTCCACGCAGTAGGGGTTGCCCACCACGACGTCAGTATCTTCGGCCCTCAGGAGTGGGCCGTGGAGAGGGGGTTTCTGTCACGGACACGCCAGGCTCTTTCACCTATCAGCGCTCACAATCACCGGAATACTAATCTCACACACCTGACTGTCATTCACCAATCACCCACACAGCACTGTAAGAACACACAGTTCACACAGCCACATCGTCTGGTCTCCCAAGTGGAAAAGGACTCAAACTTATGCGGTATTACTTATCTGTTGAGCCACGACTCCTTGATCTCCTGTGGTTCCCTCGTGTGTTCCTGTGTGTGTGTGCGCCGTCTACTTACCTACATCCAGCTCTGTTACACCGGCTTCTGGAAACACCCCAATCCTCTCCGTCTCCCTCCGACCTGGTAATCAAGAATATAACTGTCAGTATCCTCTTCAAGTCCGTTCAAGACTCTAAGTCTGCAATACTCATGAAATCTTTGATCATCTCCATCCTGAACAAACCTGTCTGTTTGATTCTAACTCACCTGTGTATCGAGTCTGACTTCCCGTTACAATAACAACTAATGCAAGTCATAAAAAATGACTTACTCATCAGAATGCTATCCTTCTCTGGATCAAACCTTCTCTCTTTCTGCATCTTGCAAATGTGTGAGTGTGTGTTTGTTAGATTAGTTTATGTGTATCTACCATTCCACCCACTTACTCTTCCGGTTTCGCCTTAGTCTAATTTCCCACTGCCTCCATCATCTGTATTATAACTCACATGTTCAACTGTTGCAATCTTCAAAGAAGACACCAGCATCTACAGTTAGGTCCATATAGATTTGGACACTGACACAATCTTCATAATTTCGACTCCATATGTCACCAGACCAGAATTAAAAATAAAACAATCAAGGTGAAACTTAACTGCTGACTTTAAGCTTTAATTCAAGGGGTTGAACAAAAATATACCATAAAATGCTTAGGGGAATTGCAACCATTTTATACACAGTCCCCCCATTTTCAGGGGCTCAAATGTAATTGGACAAAAAAAACATAAATAAAACGTTCATTTTTAATATTTTGTTGAGAATCTTTTGCTGGCACTGACTGCCTTAAGCCTGGAACTCATGGACATCACCAGGTTTCCTCCTTTGTGATGCTTTGCCAGGCCTTTACTGCAGCTGACTTCAGTTGTTGTTTGTTTGCAGTGGTGAAGGTAACGAATTACAACTACTCACGTTACTGTAATTAAGTAGTTTTTTCGGGTACTTGTACTTTTTTGAGTATATTTTTAAAGCTGTACTTATACTTGTACTTAAATACAAATTAAGCAAAATAACTCTGTTACTTTTAAATAATAGTTCTTTACTGAGTATGCCCACAATTTGAATTGATATTCAAACCTTTGACGGCACTTCAGTAGCCAATAAAGATATCCGAACGTAAACGGACCAATAAAAGCCCTGATACATCTGAACCGGGAAAAGCCGCCGCTGCAGCAGGTTTGAAGAACTGACCAAACAGTGAGGAAGCTCAGCATAATTTATGGCCACCTTCCATCCAGGGCAAGAAGTATGGCTCTCCACTCGGGACATCCGGTTGAGCCTCCCCTGTAAGAAGCTGAGTCCCAGGTATATTGTTCCCTTCCCCGTCATCCGGCAAATAAACCCAGTTACGTATGAACTCAAACTTACATCACAGTACAGGATTCATCCCACATTCCATGTTTCATTGCTCGAACCCTATCACCCACCTGTTCTCCCTGTTCCCACAGAGCCTGGCACTACAGACGAACCCTCACTACCGCTGGTGCTGGAAGACGGAACAACATACTCCGTAAGGGAGATTCTGAGCTCCCGACGTCGTGGTGACAGATTGGAGTACCTTGTAGACTGGGAAGGGTACGGCCCCGAGGAAAGATCATGGGTTCAAAGGGATGACGTCCTCGACCCCAATCTGTTGGCAGAATTCCACGCCTCCCATCCTCACGATCCAGCTCCACGCAGTAGGGGTCGCCCACCATGACGTCGGGATCTGCGGCCCTCAGGAGTGGGCTGTGGAGAGGGGGGTTCTGTCACGGACACGCCAGGCTCTTTCACCTATCAGCGCTCACAATCACCGGAATACTAATCACACACCTGACTGTCATTCACCGATCACCCACACAGCACTATAAGAACACACAGTTCACACAGCCACGTCGTCTGGTCTCCGAAGTGGAAAAGAACTCAAACCTATGCAGTATTACTGATCTGTTGATCCACGACTCCTTGATCGTGTGTGTGTGTGTGTGTGTGCATGCGTGTGTGCGCGCGCGTGCGTGCGCGTGCGTGCGTGGGGGTGTGCGTGGGGGTGGTGTCTACTTACCTGCACCCAGCTCTGTTACACCGGCTCCTGGAAACACCCCGATCCTCTCCGTCTCCCTCCGACCTGGTAATCAAGAATATAACTGTCAGTATCCTCTTCAAGTCCGTTCAAGACTCTAAGTCTGCAATACTCATGAAATCTTTGATCATCTCCATCCTGAACAAACCTGTCTGTTTGATTCTAACTCACCTGTGTATCGAGTCTGACTTCCCGTTACAATAACAACTAATGCAAGTCATAAAAAATGACTTACTCATCAGAATGCTATCCTTCTCTGGATCAAACCTTCTCTCTTTCTGCATCTTGCAAATGTGTGAGTGTGTGTTTGTTAGATTAGTTTATGTGTATCTACCATTCCACCCACTTACTCTTCCGGTTTCGCCTTAGTCTAATTTCCCACTGCCTCCATCATCTGTATTATAACTCACATGTTCAACTGTTGCAATCTTCAAAGAAGACACCAGCATCTACAGTTAGGTCCATATAGATTTGGACACTGACACAATCTTCATAATTTCGACTCCATATGTCACCAGACCAGAATTAAAAATAAAACAATCAAGGTGAAACTTAACTGCTGACTTTAAGCTTTAATTCAAGGGGTTGAACAAAAATATACCATAAAATGCTTAGGGGAATTGCAACCATTTTATACACAGTCCCCCCATTTTCAGGGGCTCAAATGTAATTGGACAAAAAAAACATAAATAAAACGTTCATTTTTAATATTTTGTTGAGAATCTTTTGCTGGCACTGACTGCCTTAAGCCTGGAACTCATGGACATCACCAGGTTTCCTCCTTTGTGATGCTTTGCCAGGCCTTTACTGCAGCTGACTTCAGTTGTTGTTTGTTTGCAGTGGTGAAGGTAACGAATTACAACTACTCACGTTACTGTAATTAAGTAGTTTTTTCGGGTACTTGTACTTTTTTGAGTATATTTTTAAAGCTGTACTTATACTTGTACTTAAATACAAATTAAGCAAAATAACTCTGTTACTTTTAAATAATAGTTCTTTACTGAGTATGCCCACAATTTGAATTGATATTCAAACCTTTGACGGCACTTCAGTAGCCAATAAAGATATCCGAACGTAAACGGACCAATAAAAGCCCTGATACATCTGAACCGGGAAAAGCCGCCGCTGCAGCAGGTTTGAAGAACTGACCAAACAGTGAGGAAGCTCAGCATAATTTATGGACTCAAATTTGGAGAATAAATCATAAATATATATATTTTGATACCGATACTGAAATATCTGACACGGTTCCATTACTCATGTTCCACAGTATACCGTATATAGCCTACACTGATACAAGCGGCGTCTCTCTTTCCTCTCCGACAGAGAGTTTGACACGCATCCGCCTCCTGTCAATTACAGAGTCTGAATGTCCGCGCGGGATTGCGGGTATTCCGCATACTTTTAATCATTCCCGCGCAAATGTGGCTAGCGCTTTATAACATGAAAACACAGTCATGTAATCACAGAAAACTAGATGCCAGCTCTCAAATAGGCCTAACTTATACAAATGAACTGCCTGATCCTCTCACTCCGATATTGCTTGTGCGCACTCAGACTGTGTGCAATCGCGATCTCTCCGTGCTTTTAAAGTATAAAGTATTTCTCTTTGCTCCTGGATTAAACTTTGTCAAAAGTTATCAACCATTTTAGAATCACCTGACCGCTGACCGATGAAAATACTAGAAATATTATTGACTGTAAGTGAAATGCACCAGAAAATCTTTCAACAATCAAAGATGGAACTTTCATTTCTTTACAATGTAAGTTTATGCTAGAAATTTGGAATGGGATATTTGTATGATTTGTACATATAAATATCCTAGTCTGTCTAACTGCATCACTACATTGATGTTCCATTTATTTAAATAAGTAATATATGGCTCTTAAATCACTGCTTATAAAAATTCAGTGTTGTCATATTTCAAATACCTCAACTGAATTGAGGTCATTTGTTTTATAATTTTATTACTGACTGTGTACTTGTCTTTTTTTGTAAATACAATTCAATTTGAAATCAAAGTTGAAATCAAGCTTCCATGTGCTGTAAGCTTTTGCAACAAAGTTACCCTATTTTAAAGACACAAATACACAGAATGAGCAAATGTTTAAGATTGAGACTTTTGTAATGATAATTGATCAATGTTTATATATAATAAAATTGTTCATCATAGAAGACTTGGATTAAACCACTCAAAGCTTGAAATAATGATTGCCTTGAAAAATGAAATCAAAAATGACCCTACTTACTTTTTAGTGCACATTACTAGTCTTGTGGTGAACAATTAAACCGTGCAAGTCAATACACTGGAAAAAAAATTTGTCTGCTGTCGTAATCTTTAATTAAAAACTAAAAAAAAAATTGGCTTCCACTCTGGAATGGCGTTCTGGCTCTGGTGACATCAGTTTGACTGCTTCGGGAGAATCCTCTTGTTAAGTCATGACATAAGGACTGCTGTTTCCGGTTCCATGCCTCTACACATTTCACTTGAGAATACTATCTCAACAGCCATTTATGAGCACTATTTAATTAATATTACAAATTTAAGCTAAGCATTTAAAAATTTGCTGTGCACACGACAATCTCCGTGCTCACACTGTCTCAGACACTAATATTTTAGCTGAATCACTGTCTGGCCATCTGGGATTTCAGTATGGAGATAAAGGTTAGGGTTATCATTTTTTCAGTATTACATGACATCGTGGGTGTATATTAGTTAAGTAAAGTCAAGTCATCTTTATTTATATAGCGCTTTTAACAATACAGATTGTGTCAAAGCAACTGCACAGCATTAATTAGGAAAATAGTGTCAATAATGCAAAATGACAATAGTAAACATTAATTTTTCAGTTAAAGACAGTTCATCATTGAATTCAGTGATGTCAACATCCAGCTCAGTTTAAATAGTATCTTTGCAATCAAA
>NW_015546026.1:324551-325084 GCF_001515605.1 Sinocyclocheilus anshuiensis | reverse complement strand
GTCCCCAACTAAGCAAGCCAGAGGCGACAGCGGCAAGGAACCAAAACTCCATCAGTGACAGAATGGAGAATAAACCTTGGGAGAAACCAGGCTCAGTCGGGGGGGCAGTTCTCCTCTGGCCAGACGAAACCAGCAGTTCAAATCCAGGTTGCAGCAAAGTCACATTGAGCAGAGGACTCGACTGGTTCCTGTGGTCTTGTCCCGGTGGCCGTCTAGGAGACAAGGTCTTTATTGGGGACCTGTCTCTTGGGCTCATCTAGTTGTCCTGATCTCCACTGACATTCAGGGCTGTAGAGGTCCTCTCGTGCTGATCCACCATCTGGGCTGGATACGTACTGGATCCTGGGTGACTGCAGTGACCATCTGGGCTGGATACAGACTGGATCTGGTGGCTACGGTGACCTCGGAATAAGAAAGAAATAGACTAATATTAGCGTAGATGCCATTCTTCTAACGATGTAGAAAGTACATCGGGTGTTATGAGAAGTGTTCCCGGTTCCGGTTGACCTAATTAATGCAGCCTAAAAATCCTT
>NW_015546026.1:311520-322482 GCF_001515605.1 Sinocyclocheilus anshuiensis | reverse complement strand
AGTCTTTTGTGGTAGAAGTGATGGTTCTACCATACTTGTAACAAGGAGTAGAATTTACAGTTTTAGCTATATGAATTTTGCACAAGACTAGATAATGATCTGAGATATCATCGCTTGGCTGCATAATTTCAACACCAACAACATCAATTTCATGTGATCGTATTAAATCTAGAGTATGATTTTGACAATGAGCAGGTCCTGACACATATTGTCTAACCCCAATAGAGTTCAGAATTTCTATGAATGCTGATCCCAATGCAACATTTTCATTATCAACATGGATATTAAATTTTATTTGTTGAACATCAATTAAATTGTTACTCTTAAATTGGTTTAGACGTTTTTGTATTTTCTAGCTCGGGGAACAGACACAGTCTCTATAGTGTGATATCTACGTGAAAGAGTCTCTATGTGTTGAGAATTAACTGATTTTTGTCACGTGAGGCGGCTAGAAGACGGTTGGTTTAGCCAGTCTGTCTGCTTCCTGACCTGGTCCCCAGTTAGTTAAGTACAAACTCTAAGACTATGTGCCATATTTCTAGACTGAAGAGACCCCAGGAGGGATGAAGACCATCTCTTTTCAACAGGTCAGGTCTGCCCCAAAAACTCGTCCAATTGTCTATGAAACCTATGTTATTCTGCGGGCACCACTTAGACATCCAGCCATTGAGTGACGACAGTCTGCTATGGATCTCATCACCACGGTTAGCAGGGAGGGGACCAGAGCATATTACAGTGTCTGACATCATACTTGCAAGTTCACATCCCTCTTTAATGTTACTTTTAGTGATCTCCGACTGGCGAAGTCGAACATCATTAGCGCCGGCGTGAATAACAATCTTACTGAATTTACGTTTAGAATTAGCCACCACTTTTAAATTTGCCAAGATGTCAGGCGCTCTGGCTCCCGGTAAACATTGCACTATGGTGGCTGGTGTCTCTATTTTCACGTTCCGTACAATAAAATTGTCAATAACTAGAGCACTTTAATCAGGTTTCTCAGTGGGTGCGTGCGTCACCGAGTGGGTAGAACCTGTTTAATGTTTTGATCGGAACGGAGGTGTTTTGACCCCGCAACTATGCCGCCTCACAGTCACCCAGTCGTCCTGCTGCAGAGGCATTGTAACCGGAACTGAACAATGTACAGGACTCCCTGAGCTAGTCGCATCCAAAGCCGTATCTACAGCCCTCACATTCTTACTGTCCTCATTTAAAGTTTGGATGCGTGTCTCTTATTCTGAAATCTTCTCTGTCAGTCTAACTATTTCCCTGCATTTATCACATGTGAATCCCTCATCGCCGACAGAGAGAGCTAAACTATACATGTGGCAAGCGGTGCAAGCAACAATAGCAGGAGAAGAAGCCATTACTCACCGTGATTGATGAATGATTCTGACTTACCACTGTTGTTTGATGAACTCGTGAAAAAAACGGAGCGAGAGAGAAAAGAAACGGACTGAGAGAAAAAAAGGAACACAGCAATAGGTGCGAATGGAAACGCGAATGACAAGCTAATCGGCTAACGAATGCTAACGCGCTGCACTCGCGGTTTTAGAATAAAAGCGAACGATCAAATTAATCAGATTAGTTTGATAGATAATATCAGAAATATGGTGGGAATTAAGTTATATTTTATCACTTTAAACAACAGAGAGTGATAGTAAGATAGAGATTCAACAGAAAAGCGAAGCTACACGGAGCTACAATCACAAACCACTCAGCAGCACGGCAGACAGGAAACGGAAGTCCGGCAGACCTAAAAAATACAGAGTTTTAGCAGTTTGCTGTTTTCTTGGTGCGTCTGGCAGAGCGTTAGGACCCAGAAGTGGTGAAGCATGATGTCAGACGTAACAAGCAGATATTCTTAACAACTCCTATCCAACTGTGAATCTGCTATGAGCAAGAGATGGAGTGGAGGTGCACCACAATAAAACCCCACCCTTTATTCAATATTCCGTTTCACTTGGAAATACATCACAGATGTATTTTTCAGACGAATCCAGTCGGAGTTGTATTAAAAATTGTCCTGGCTATTCCAAGCTCTATCATTGCAGTCAGCGGGTGTTGCAGTTGAACATTCCACAAGTCGTCAAATAGAGTGCACGCATCCATAATAAAACGTGCCGCAGATGGCCCCGGGGGGTGAATAAAGGCCTCCTGTAGCGAATCCATGTGTTTTTGTAAGAAACATATCCATATTTCAAACGTAATAAACACTTTTCTACACTTGATAGTATTGAATACTTTGTTTTTTGATGTAACTGTAACGGATTACTGTTACTAGATTTTTGTATCCTGATTACGTAACGCCGTAAACTCTTAATCAACCTTTTAACGTAAACCATGAGAAACCATTAAAAAAATCTACTGAATTTAAATAACTTTCTAACTACATGTCAACTAATTCTCATTAGAGCATTAGTAGAGTATGAGTAAACTTCTAGGGTTAAAATGAGTAGAATAAGTTGACATGTACTTGCAAAGTTTATTATAATTATTAGAATGTCTGTTGGGGAACCATCAAAATAAAGCTTTAGCAGATAGTCTACTAATATTCTAATGAATATTTGCTTTATTCATATAAAGTAGGGCTGCACGATAAATCGCATGCGATATTTAAGGAGCATCTCATCAGTAAAGCCGGTTCTGTAATCAGCGGTAAATCTCCATCACGTGCGTGCTTTCAGATTGAGCAGCATTAACTACACAGAGCCGTTGTCCACTGACAAGCTGCGCAAAACCACGTTCATATTCGCGCGATTTTTTGCGCAGCTCGTCAGTGAACAAAAGGCTTGTTTGAGATGCACCTTGCCTTGCCTGAAATTAAGGCGAGAGTAGGCGGCTGCAGTGAGGGGAGGAGTGAAATAAGCGCAGGCAAGATGGACAGTTCTGACCTCTAGAAGTGAACAGATACCTACGAGATCAAAGGCAGATATCGCGTTATTCTCACTTACATGCTGTGTTGCTAATGAACATGATATAATTTCAGTTCTGTTGCTTTTATATGAAAATAAATATGAACAAGACACTCAAAGTGCTTGCTATTTAATTCCATACGAAAGGTGTATTTATCATCCATTTTTACTTTAATACAAACATGTACTTTAGATTTTTATAGAAATATGACAACAATCACATATCTCACACAGAGATCGCACTGTCATAGTGTTTGGGAACATTCATGCATAATTTAAATACATAATCATATGAAATCAGATAAAAATAAACCATTTTAGAAGAGAACCGCAGCATCACAGGTGTCTGAACCAATGAGCATTATGCTGTTTCGTCAGTCAGTCGTTTCCCATCATGCTTTTGATCAGCGCAGTCGGTGGAGAGCAACTGCGATCGATCTCAGCTTACAACAAACTTTTTAGTTTTGAGGTAATTAATGTACTATTTTTAATTTGGGAATCAGGATCAAAGGAGCTGGATGATATCTTAAAACTGTTAACTCTTTGTGGCCTATTTCATCTTCACAAATGTAAAGTTACTGAGTGTATGCCCAATTTTAGGATTTTTTGTATCGATTTGAAATTATTTTATGAATCTCTCTGCTCTTCACTTAACAAGAAAGCTGTTAAAACTACTGTATTGATGGAAAAAATATTGACTTTAATGTAAACCTCCTGTGTATTCTTTGAAGTTGACATTTTATGTAATTTTCCATTTACGTTATTTTTTATTTTAATTTATGATTTATTTTTAAGGAAAGAAAAGAGGTTTAATTTTTTATTTTTGTTCTTTACATTTCATTTTTATTATTCTTTATATATTTGTTTTGTATTCTGGTTGTGTATGTAATTTATTGCTATGACTGTATCCCCTGTGAATGTTATATCTTCAATATTAAAAAAATAAAAAATAAAATTAAAAAAAACTGCGATCGACTGCATAATCTGACACAGCCGCCTCGCTGTCGCGAGAGTTTTTTTGCACACGTCAGCATGACAGAGCAAGTCGGAGGTAAGTCAGACACTTTTCTAACCGGCATGCATCTCGCGGTGATCACCGGTGATCGTAAAAAAACACATAAAAAAAAAAAAAAAAAAAAACTTTTTGCCACTTCATTCAAGTGCTTAGTTCACACAAACTCATACCAGCAGCTCGTCAGTTTTTCGAAAGCATGTCCAAGTCCAAACTGGTTTCTTAGTTCAGTGTACTAGGGACTCAAACTGTTGTAACTGTGGCGGGGGTACGAGGGCAAGAGAGGAATTTTTGTTTTAAGTACAATGGGAATTGGACAAGATATCAGTCTCACTCCGACTACGCCACTATGGGAATTTCACCCAAAGAATTAGAATAAACCACCTACAGAGGCATACACAGATTCGTATCACCAATTAGATTCAGAGACATGAGTAATACAAAAATTAACTCTTTATTGGCAAATCTTGAATAAAAACAATGTTAAAATACTGAAACACTTCCAGCCCAACGGACCACCAAGTTTTAAAACAAGTCAAGGGCCAGGAACCAGAGCTTACCAATAGAGGCGGATAATCAGACCACACCACCTGTAGGTGAATCACTGTATACAACAAATACTAAGACAAGTCACTGCACACTGTGAGGAAGATACCACCACCTAAAATAAAGTCAGTCCTCTGCCCCTGGTGCTCAGGCCCTACCAAGACACAGAAGATACACATCAAATAAACAGTCACTTTGGGAGCTAAGTTGGTTTACTTAGTCACCCAGTCAAAACAAACAAAAACCAAATTTTGCAATTAATGAAATCACAAATAATTGCTTGAAACAAAACCACAATTCCAACAATACAAATATATAAAGTATATAAAAGAAAATCAATAAAGAGAAACAAAAATACAAACTATATAAACTAATTATATAAATCTCAAAAACAAATCTTATGCAACTGGAGAGAGCAAGTAGAAACAAGCTAGAAAGAAAATCACAAAAATATAATTAGAATTGAAAACAAAAACTTCAAACTTCAGAAACCAAAATAATACAACTGAAAAGAGCAAACAAAACAATATGAACAGCCAAAGGAGGAAAATTAACAACAAAAATTAAATTTGGAAACAGGACAGCACTGCAGCCGTAAACTGCGGAGCACCCCGACTGAAATGCAGTTACAGGCCGTCACCAAACCTATGAACAAAGAGAGACTGTTACTCTGCCAAATGTATTCTCTCTCATCCCAATGTATACATGCATAAACAAATACTTACCGATCGTCAAGGGGATCAATCTTTTATCAAGAGTCAACAAAACCGTAGCTTTTCCGGCAAAGGCCAACGCAGAAAAACGGCAATCCAGCAACTATGTCAGGTTCTCACAGCTGAGAAAGGGAGCGAGTTAGCGACGTTCTCAATTCAACCAACGTTTCCAGAATGCATACATCACATAACTAAAACAGTTCATGAGAAATTAAAGCATCCTCCCTACCTTCTCCAGCATCTATACCCAGTTTGTATGAACGGTAATATACGACACGGCAGTAACACTCGTAGAGTCAAAACTGAAGCACTCTCCAAACAAATCAGCGTCTCGTCTCCAGTACTCTCATCCGATAGTATAATGTTAACTTCAAAGAATGTCACTATTGTTAACGTTAGCCGGCATTTTTTTCAGTAAACACAGTCCTAACGTACGTTTTGAATGTCGCTGCTGTTAACTGCAATGTTTAGGGCTGCGTTTCTCAAAAGCATCGTGAGCTAAGTCGATTGTTGAGACCATTTGGTGGCAAATGTTTCTACGATCATCTTAGCCATGCAATGCTTTTTTGGGAAATGCCCAGGTAAATGTGATTTTTAATGGGTCTGTTTTTAAACAAGTAGCTGCTAAGAGTATTAATCCAAAATTTGGATAAGTTTGTATCCATCTACAAACTTGTAGTAAACCTTTACAAACTTTCTTTAATTGCAGGCTGAGCTGGACGCTGAATACAAAAGAGTGAGCCTCAACACTTAAGGTAACTTCTATTCAGTTGAAGAGCAAGTTGTGTGATGTGTCCTCACATAACAGGACACAGACTCAGCTTTCTCTTTTCTACATCCATTGTTGGTTATACACTTACTTGTGCGTGTTTGTGGTTTTCTAGGTTTGTGCTGAGTTTCACCATGGCAACCTGCATTAAATAAAAAAAAAATGCATTAGATTAATCGTTAACAAATTAACGTGATCGACGAAATTCTTAACGATCAATTATCGATCGTCGATTAATCATGCCCATCCCTACTCTGAAGTTAAAGTTTTACCCTCTGTGCTTATTCCAGGAGGAATTGGGCGAGCCAGACATCACTGACATAAAACATTACGTATGATAAACAATAATTTGAAGTACACTGCACTTAAACATTAAGCAAAAACAAATGTAAGCTTTTTAGTTTGACTTATTTATAATTAATGTTAACTTTTAAAAATTTGAGTTGCTTAAATATTTTGAGGTAATCGGTGTCCACAAAAATGGAGTATTCTGAAGCCTACAAAAGAAATCTAAAAGTAATCAAATGTAAATGAACACTGCATAGTTTTCACTGTATGTATTGATAGATTAATGCTTATTAAAGCTATGTAATTCAGATTAAGAGCTGAGAGTGATTTTGTCATTGCATTTTGTTGTTTGATTAACTAATGGCCCAAGCGCCAGTCTGTCACTTTTAAGACAATATATTGATATACATATAGGATTTTCTCCCAACTGTTCTCGTCCACTTAAGACATAAAATGTGTTTAAGTAAATACTCTCCTAGCTGGCCATTTGGACATATTTTGTGTGCATTTGGTTGTTTGGACGCGCCCGAAGCTCAAAGTGTAATTTGTCTGTTTTGGAGCGCGTCGTGTGCACACATTTCAGCCTGGGGAACAGCGTCTCTTGTGCGGATTGTGCTTCCAACGTTTTATCAAACATGTCCCGCAATTTAGCAACAGTATAAGACAGCCTTTTTTCAACAATCACCGATTGTGCTGATCCTGACGTTAAGTTTGGGTTTTAGGGAGGAACGAATGCACACCGCTGTGAAGGAAAAAAAGTTGCGCTAGAAGAAACGCGGCAATAATCCTTAAAAGCCAAAATCGAAATAAAAAAAAATAAAATTAGTTTAATAAAACAGCCACAGGCCTAACGTGTAAGCAGATGTTTGAATGTTTAGTTCTCTCCTCTATCATAATTAAGCAGGGCTTTCATGTTGCGCGTGCTGAAGCTCCTCCGCACGAGCGCGATCTCGCTTCTGAATTGCGAATAGCAAAAATGCATCATAGACAAATGTTGGAATATTATTGCATATAAAAACAGTTGGCGACTCTGGTGAGATAGAATTTGCAAGATAATGTATATATAGCAATAATAAACGTATGTGTGTTTTCTTAATTTCTCCAGTACCGAAAGCAGAACCGTTAACGTCAGAGTTTATCGATACTCCGGTCTTTCATAATTTAGCCCCGGGACCGATTAAATACCGGGTTTCAGTACCCGTCCCTACTCATAACTTAGTTATTAGCTGCATTATAGTCTGCTATCTGACTGCTAAATGCCTTGAAATATATAATCTGATCGACGTCTTGAGATGTGGTAACTGGTAACCGTAGTATAAGCAGAATAATTGACTCCGTACCCTTGAATTATTAGAAAAATAATGCACACCCGAGGTGGTGATGCAGCCATGACGCGAAGCGGAGATTTTTCAAAACAATGTTCTATCAAATCTAACCATTTGTAACACAGGCTGTACTATGTACAAAACTTTGCATATTGCGTTCATATCTTTAAAGAAGCATTGAATTCGCAGAAGCATTGGTTCAAAAAACTCCCCAGCCAACATTTGTGTGTGGGGCCCATGTGGGTTTGACATTTTTTTTTTTTACAATCATTTTTGCACTAATAACAGAACCTTCATGTAATTTTTCAAAACTCTAGACACAAAACTCAAAACAGTCATTATTTGTAAAACAGGCTGTCCAATGTTCAAAACTTTGCATATTGCGTTCATATCTTTAAAGAAGCCTTGAATTTGCAGAAGCATTGTCTCAAAAAACTCATTTATTATGAAATATCATAGGAACATTACTTTAGATCAGCCACACACAAGCTACCCATAGTTTCACTGTGTAGTTTTTAGTACAATCATTAAATATAGTTGTTGAAAACACATGATGCAGCTTTCATTATGGTTCTACACATTCATACATCATTGTAATAGACTAGAGAGAAAAGTACAGACACTGGAATCATTAAACAAAATTTGAAAATTATTAATGAAATAATCAAACTCAACAGGTTTTTCAAAAAACTTTAAATTAGAAAAAAATAGATAAGAACAAAAGATAAAAAAAAAACTACAGTAGGCATACAGTAAAATGTCGACTGGAGTGTTCCTCACTGCTTGTGGTTTTGGCCACAGGTTCTCATCCACATCATAATGTATGATTTCATTAGCTAAACATCTTGGAAAATCTGCATCTTCTGGCATAGCAAATACAGGCCTGACATTGGTCTCCTCCTGTGACGTCATTGCACGCATCATCTATGGCCTGGAGAAGAGTGACTTGTTTGTGAGGGTTTCTATTGTGAACCTTCCACTTCCATGTGGAGAAAAAATTCTTCAGTCGGGGTACAGTAAGGAAAGGGGAGTATGGGGGTAAATACAAGGTAATAAACTGTGGATGGGCCTGAAACCATGATTGCTCTCAGTGCCATCGCTAGGAATTCTGGGCCCATTGCACTGATTTTGCTATAGGGTCCCATCAAAATCACATTCAGTGGGGGGTGGTCGGGCCCCCCAGCGAACATCATTCTGGGCCGCTCTCAACCTCTCCTCAATTTCATGGCCAGGTTAAAGCCTGCCATCCAAAAATATGAATGGTTTTCATCAGCTTCCAGCTCTATCACCCTCTAAAAGACATTTATTGTAGCAAAAACAAATACTGATAACAATTATGTAGAATTTTTGGGGATTTTTTTTCTCCCAACAACAGGCATCTTGAAACTGATCATACCTGAATATACTCGGTTCTCAGTTGCTTCACTTTCATAATCTAAACATGTAATATTGTTCCATAAAACTATGTTTCAAGAGTAATGCAACAGTTATGTAGCATTTTGAGCAGTTGTATCAATTGATAGTCAGATCATTGTAAAGAAATGAATAGACAATCAACTCAGATGTAATGTGTGAGTTGCATTTTGAAATAGTAATACTTTGATGTTAAATTGTCATTTTAAACCGGTGATTTTAGTTCAATGAACAAAAGATCTTTGGTTCATGTGTATTGTATCCAAGCATTTGGAAAAAGTGTTGTTTTGAAAAATGTGCATTTTGATCATCGGTTGTGAATTATTTGTCTAGAGTTTTGAAAAATGGCATGAAGGTTCTGTTATTAGTGCAAAAATTATTGTAAAAAACTGTAATAAGAATTTTGTGGGCAGTTTTCTTCCTTACCACTAGGGGTGCTAGGGTGTTTTAGGTTTCCTTAATTAAAGCCATGAGGTAGACGGAGTTTGCAAAGTTGCCCCTTGTCCAAATACCCACACTTGCGGTCTTGGCCAATTGAGAGCGCGTGCGCGCGTATCTAACCCAAGACACAAGCCTTGTCCAGACATTTGCGGTCTTGGCCACTTGAGAGCGCGTGCGCGCGATAGGAAGTAAGTGCGCAAGACTGTCCCAGGTCTTAAAAATGACAAAGCACTGTGCCCTTAACGCACACTAAATCCACACTATCTCGAATACCGCTCCGGAGCGCTATTCGAGGCTTAGTGAATCCCATCATGTATCATGTTCTGGAAATAAATTGTGAGACTCTTTGCCGAGATCTCGCGAGAGGTCACGGAAACCTTTCCAATGCAAGTTAAATATTAATATAATAATTAGATATTACATATAATTTGGTAGAAAAACAGTGTTTTTACGTTTTATTGGTGCTGGTGCTGGTAGTGGTGATATTTATTTTGTACAACATTTGCAACTGCTTTTTATCACTTAATTAGAAGCACCACAAATTAAAATTGTCATGTTATAGGGACTACTGAACAGACATTTAGAAGCTGATTTTAAAATGCAAAGTATTTAAAATTAAAATTAAAATAAAGCTATGTAAACACTTGCATTTTTACAACACTACAAGTGTGTCCCATCAGGTAATGAAAAGTTCGACACACACTTGTGGTCTACATCCTCACTTGAACACTTGGGCCAAATACAGGGGATACGTCATATAAGTAGTCAAGTGGTCAAGTGCAAAGACCGCAAGTGTGGGTATTTGGACAGGGCATTGGTTTGCCAACCGCCAATAAAATTAAAAGAAGAAGAAGAAGAAGAAGATTTTAGAAGGACTCTTTATTGGTGAGGTCACCACATCATGGTCCATAAGGATTTAAAGTTCTTTTCGACGTGGGACCATATTCTGGACTATTTTTGAATGTTCCTGGTTAGGAAGAGTACGGTGTTTGAGAGCTGTGGTGTGTTTTCATTACAAGAGGTTGGATTATTCATTTGCTATCAGCCAAATTCAGCTATGGACAGTGTTTGGAAATTGATGTACTACAGATAAGACTTTCGCACACATCAACTTTCACATGACAAGATCCTACAATCTTACATTGCTTTGTTCGCTTTCTTTTGTTTTGTTTTTGCACTTTTGTGTATTTACATTTTTGGCTATATGTAGCTGTATTAACCTGAACTGAATGCTTTCTGTTTTGTATTTAATAAATTGATTTGAAATCCCTTTGACTACTGTACATTTTTGACAATACAGACATTAGTTATGTGGTGACTGCATCCATTTCAAATGTATAATAACTGATTTTCCCAAAGACTTAAGTTATAGTAGCTGAAAAGTATTTAAAGTGAGTATTGTTATAGATCAGGGGTGCATCCTGTTCCTGGAGATCTACCTTCCTACAGAGTTCAGTTCCAACCCTGATTAAACAACCCTGTCTGTAATTATCAAGTGCTCCTTCAGATCCTAATTAGTTGGTTCAGGTGTGTTGCTCAG
>NW_015546026.1:299805-309201 GCF_001515605.1 Sinocyclocheilus anshuiensis | reverse complement strand
GGACAGTGTTTGGAAATTGATGTACTACAGATAAGACTTTCGCACACATCAACTTTCACATGACAAGATCCTACAATCTTACATTGCTTTGTTTGCTTTCTTTTGTTTTTTTGTACATTTGTGTATTTACATTTTTTTGCTATATGTAGCTGTATTAACCTGAATTTAATGTTTTCTATTTTGTATTTAATCCATTGATTTGAAATCCCTTTGACTACTGTACATTTTTGACAATACAGACATTAGTTATGTGGTGACTGCATCCATTTCAGATGTATAATAACTGTTTTTTCCCAAAGACTTAAGCTATAGTAGCTAAAGAGTATTTATAGTGAAACAGATGTATTGTTGTAGATTAATAGTGCGGGCCCTTTGTGGGTCTAGTGAGGGCTTCCTGAGGGCTAAGTAAGGTACAATTTAATAGCTTTTATTATTATTAGTAGTAGGAGTAGTAGTACAATGTAATAGCTTATTATTATTATTATTAGTATTACAGTGTGTTTAAAAATTAACTAAATATAATTACTAAGCAAAATGGATTTTAATTTGGCCATGGCATTTATACAAAATAGAGAACAGAAGATTTGTACTGCTGAGAGCACTTGCAGTACGTCTGTCATGTTGTGCTAATAAATGAAAAGATTTTCGTCAGTTGAGACCTGTCAGCAACAGCTTGGGCAAACAATTTGCGGACAGCAGGGCCGTGCACAGACCTTTTGAGGGGCATGTGCTGAAACTGAAAAAGGGTACCCCCCCTTTTTTTACTGGTCACATCTTAATGATAAGCGGAGAGTATAGAATACTACATTCAAAAATTAGTTAGCTAGCAAATACATGCATATTAACATCGTAAACATTAACCATGCTGTGAGTGTGACCATATATAATATGATTAAATGTTAATAAATGAAGTGTATCAGCAGATAGCCATCATAAATTAAAGAAGAATTTTCTTAGAAATATATTTAGCGCTGAAAGTGAACACTCGATGCTGATTGGCTAATTTTTTTTTACCAACGGAGGCACGAGAGCTCAGCGCTCTCTCGGCCTCCCCCTCCCCTTCTCTATCACCTAGCGGTTGTAATTACATCAGCAGATTCGGCACATTCGCGATAGAAAAGCGGCGCTTTCACGTTATGGTATTACAACTGTGAAATTACATACAAAAAATACACATTCTGAGACATTAACTGAAATGAATTGTGAATTTTATTAACATTAAATCGTCCTCCTCCCATTTTCACCTCAAAATTATGGGGAAGCTGTGCCTCCACTGCCTCCCCTGACGAGCCGCCACTGATGGCAAATGCCCTCTCTCCGCAGGTCCGGTCTCAGACCTCAAATGCATAAAACATGAGCCTTTATACAGTAGACATACTAGTGTTTCTTGCGTAAAGACAACGCTGTACTTATACAAACAAGAAGATATTTATTTACCCTTGCAAGACTTCAGCTGCTCTGCTGTGGAACTTCAGTTCACTGCACTCAAATCAGTCAAGACAGGGGGTGGAGTTATGAGGTTTGACTTGACAGTTTGAGCGGCTCCAACAAGATTTAGCCAAGGTAACTCTTTTTAATACCTTTCATTCGCTAAATATATTTGTAAAACAGACAGACAGACATAAAGGGTGACCAATAGCATTGATTTATTGAAGAGAGAAAAAAAAAAAAAGAGCACTTCGGAGTGTAAGGACAAAAAGGGCATGTGCTCTGCACAGGTTGAGCCCTACCTGTGCACGTGCCTGGCGGACAGCTTACCTCGCGTATGAAATTACCCGAATGCCAGTGAAGCAATGAGAATTGACATCCCGTGGTAACTAGGATTTACACAAGCTTCAGTCTGGATCCGAAGAGATGATGCCAACCCCTCAGAGGACCTCAGATGATGCCAACCCTGAAACAACATACAGAACTACCAAATTTGGCTATAAGTTTGATAGCAACATATAATGATTGCTGTTAATAGTGTTCATTGTCTGTTTGATTACGTCTTTAATTAATTTTTCCGTACATTTCTGCCATATGTACATTAACAGACATAGTTACCACTGATAAGCTACTATTAAATATATTGTAGAAACTTAATTTTCTGTAAAGCTGCTTTGCAACGATTTATATCGTGAAAAGTGCTATACAAATAAACTTGAATTGAATTGAATAAAGGTGGACTGGCTGCTAGGTAGACTTGATCGTCACCATGGAGTGTAGGTAAGGACACGGATACAGGAACCTCAATTAAATGATTTTAATATACATGCTTGTGTGGTCTAAACAAAGAAAAGGAGAAATATACAAAAATTAATTGAGTCTAGAACAGCGGTTTCCAAACTGGGGTGCACAGATTGACCACCAGGGGTGCGCGAGAGTATGTTTTGTAATGGCGGAAAAATTGTCTCTTTATTATTTTTATGTATTTAACTTAGCTAACATTCACATGTCAAAGTTTATTGAGAAATTAAATTTTACATTACAAGCTGTAAATTTCTCATGATTTCATTTCACGGTTACAAGCACGTCTGCGTCCCAGTAGCCCCGCCCTTTTACCATTAGGCGCTAAGTGATAGTTCATTCTGTATTTTTTTTTTCGCTTACTACATTCATCAAAATGGACACCTGGTTATAAATGGGCACTTTAAAGAAATCAAGGGACAATGGGGGTGAGCCATCTACATCAGCATCTTCTGTGGAGATATGCACCGACCACAGTGCACATACAGAGAAACCTGCTCGAAAGGACACAGAGGATAACGAACGAGAAGAGGCGGGAACAGAGAAAACCAACAGAGATGTGCTGGTCAAGAGAATTAGGCCTACATCAGAGAGTGAGAAAATGTCAAGTAAGAAACGCAAATACAGCGACAGTTACATTGCTTTCGGGTTTACATGGATTGGTGATGCAGACAGTCCAAACCCGCAATGTGTAGTCTGTGGTGAAGTTTTAGCCAATAGCAGTCTCAAGCCCTCATATATGGTCCGGCACTTACAAACAAGACACAGACACTTAAAAGACATGCCTATGAGTTTTTTCCAAGCAAAATTTGAGGAGCTGCAGAAGAAGAAAAAAAATTATCCACTCCCATTCAGGCTTAGGGGCTTCCAAAAATGCACAGAAAGCTTCATATCTGGCAAGTTACCACATAGCTAAAAGAGGTATTCCCCACACAATTGGAGAAAATCTGTGCTTACCTGTTACCAAAGATATGGTAAACTGCATGCTTGGAGAGAAAGCTGCAAAGACGTTGGACAAAATCCCTCTCTCCGACAATACTGTGGCTCATCGCATTGATTCAATATCTGCTGACATCCTCAGTCAGCTAATAAGCAGAATAAAAAACAGTGAATTCTTCTCACTGCAAGTCGATGAGTCTACTGACATAGCGAATCTATCTAATCTTCTGGTGTATGTCCGTTATTTATTTGAGAACTCAATATTTATAATTTGATGGATAGCTTTTTCAGAGTAAACGAAATTGACTGGGCACGCTGCGTTGGAATTTGTACAGACGGGGCGAAATCGATGATGGGAAGGCACAAAGAAGCAGTAGCTTTCATCCGAAAAGTTGCACCATCCGTTTCCTGGGTGCACTGTAGCATCCACCGAGAAGCCCTTGCAATGAAAAACATGCCAGATGAACTCGTGTCTGTACTTAATGACGTGGTGAAAATCGTGAACTTTATCAAAGCTCGTCCATTAAATTCCCGGATTTTTCGCACTATATGCAATGAAATGGGCAGCGAGCACGAAACACTTCTGCTGCACACAGAAGTGCGTTGGTTATCGCGTGAAAACGTCTTAGCAAGAATTTTTGAGCTCAGGTGTGAAGTTCAGGAATTTTTTGCTCATAACCCGTTTCACTTGTCTTCATGCTTAAAAGACGACATCTGGCTGCAGAAGCTGGCATATCTGGCATATATATTTTCTGCTCTGAATGAACTTAATTTAAGTCTGCAGGGTCTTAGTACCACCATTTTCAACACCCAGCACAAAGTTGAAGCTCTTATTAAAAAGCTAGTTTTCTGGGCCAGCTGGATAAATACAAACTCCGCTGAGTGCTTTCCTCTGCTATCTGAATTTTTGCAGTCCCGGGAAGCTGTGCTAAATGATTGCATCAAAGGCTTCATAACAGAACATCTCAAGAAGCTCAGCCAAAATCTGCGGACTTACTTCCCCCCTATGGACCAATCTCCAGACATAGATTCGGAATCCTTTTGATGTCACTCCTCCAATCCCACATCTCTCATTTCAAGAGCAAGCAAAAATACTGGACTTCTGATGGGAGACACAACATACTTTTTAAAAATAAGTCACTGGTGGATTTCTGGGCTTCAGCAATGGTGGAGTATCCAGGATTGTCAAAACAAGCACTGAAAGTGTTGATGCCCTTTGCAACCACATACTTATGCGAGGCAGGCTTTTCTGCACTGAGACTGTTGAAAACCAAACACCGACAAAGACTAAATGCTGAGAATGATTTGAGAGTAAAGCTGTCATCCATTACCCCAAATTTTGATGATCTGTGTGCAAACATGCAGCCCCATCCATCTCACTAAAAAAAGGTATAGGAGGTAATATTATTTTTTATTTATAAATTAAATTTTGATGTTTTCTAATTTACAGTGAATATTTGTATTTAGTTATTGCAGTCAAAAATGTGATGTTTAACCGGAGATAGATGGTGGGGGTGCTTGACGGCTGTCAAACACTAGATAGGGGTGCATGCTGCAAAAAGTTTGGGAACCACTGGTCTAGAATAAACAGGATAACATTGACAAATTTAAACATCTGTACATAACATTATAATACAATATACATATTGTCACCCATGGACTGTTTTGGTGTTTGTTTTCCTCCCCCACGTGTTCCATGTTCCCTCCTGTGACCTAGTTTCTCCCTCATGTTGATTGTTTATTGATGTCAGGTGTATCTTGTTAATTCCCTCGTTTAGTTCTAGTATTTAGCCCTGTGTTTTCATGAGTCCTGCGTCCTGTCTCAAACGTCTATTTCTGTGTGCAACGTGTGTTCCCTGGTGTCAATAAAGTCTATATTTGTTCTGGATTCCCTCCGTCTCTGCGCTCCTTCGTCTCCTCGTTTCTACACAGTAGGCACCCCGTGACACATATATACTGTGCATAATTAAACTTGTGTAATTAATAAACTGAATAAACCTACATAAACATTGGTAGTTAAGTCGTTAGATTGTTATATTAATCTAACAGATTAATCACACTTCTGATCTAACTATAATGTTGAATTATACAGAAATATATCACAATCACAATTAACAGTGCTAAAGTAAACAGGTCTAATATACATCTCTGGTTTTAAGCACATACCTTTACAGAAACATTCGCCCGTGCAGGGCCGCGGGCTTCCACGCTTCTCTTCACTTGCATATGAAACAATACTCTCAATACTTTTGATTAATCTTAAACAGCAATAACAGCAACATCCAATATGAATAAACACTTACTTTCCATCATTGATGCACACAAATCTGGCAGGAATTAGAAGGAAAGCAAAGTTTGAACCATCTCTCTGTGACGGAGTGAAAACGAAACTAACAGTTCTTTAGCACAGTCACCAGATCAATGCTGCATTCTGATTGTTTGTCCATGTGATCGGTGCATGATCACGATATTCTCTCCAATACTGCATCCTGTATGATGTGAATGAATACATGTGTCCAGCAGGGGGCGCAGCTGAGCTTCCTCTTCTACATACAGTCTCCCCAACATTTGTTGTGCAAATGGACTTTCTATCATCCTTGTTTAGTCAGTTTTAGTGTTATCATCTGGGATGCAGGCAGTGTGATCAGACGAGCCACTGGTCAATGGTAAAGTTTGTTTTTTACTTCGATCTTTGCTAAATGAACACGGCCATCTGATCCAGGGTATGTGGTTATTACTTTGCCGACAGGCCACAGACCTCAAGGAAGTTGGTGGACTGTCATCACACCAGTTCCAGGTGTGATTTTTGACGTGGTTGCAGGGTGGGCAAGTAATTTTTAATAAAACTTGTCCAAAACGAAATCTTTTCTGACTAAGAATCTCAGATTCTGGGTAGACTACTTGCGGTAGTGATGCATCTGGCCACCCCATCAACAGGTAGTTTGGGGTTACCAGATCTGGATCCGCCACATCAGAGGAGACATACCCCAGTGGTTTCGCATTGAGTATGGCCTCAACGTCTACAAGGAGTGTTCTCAGGACTTCCTCTGTGAGAATTTGGGAGCCTTCTATGGTATGTAGGCAACCTTTAACTGAGCGGATTTCACGCTCCCACGTACCTCTAAAATGTGGGGCTTTTGGGAGTTTGTAATGGAACTGTATCTTCTGTTTTGCTAACAGGGTTTGGAGATGTGGACTGTAGGGGCTTTGTTCTTTAAGCCCCAATATCCTGCAGAATCACCACATTCCAGAAGAATCTAAAGATCCCCCCTCCTAACCATCAAGAGGTCGTAAAATTCATTAACTACACACATGACACCAGCTTGTCTTGACCAGTTCCTGTCCCGCTCTGCGTTATCTTCTCAAGAGATACATAAAGCAGTGATAGACCTAACTCAATCAACAGGAGAGAGAACTCCCTCCGTCTGGAACGACTTAAACCACCAAAGGGGGTGATTGTCACCCATGATTGCTTTGCATAAATCCATGTAAAGACACAGGACCAGAGTAATTTACAGGACACTCTCCAGGCCTGCAACACAAAGGATCTAAGAAACAGTGATAACGTTTAACTTAAGCAACAGATGGCCCGTGGTACCCCATGACCATTTAAGCATAAATTGATAATCGAACAAACAAGGAAAAGACAGATTTACATCCTCACTCTGAGCCGGGAGGCTCACACATCCACACCGTGTGACACTTCCTTGACCTCAGGACAACTGCCCCATCCTTCTCTACACACTCCAAAATGCAGTCTTTATCTTGAAGAAAATAACACAGAAACTTGCATAGAGGATTTTTAAAAGACAATAATTTATTACCATTGCTATTAGAGCAAATATATTCACAAATAATGTGTTATATGTGTTTATGTGCTTGATGTGTTTTATGTAATCGGTGGAGTTTTAGTCTAGGCATTATACCCCTTTTGGGTAGATAAAGTTATTAAATGTACCATGTTTATGCAAGATAGTTGAAGTTTGGTGTTGAATGAATGGTCGCGATAATTGCAGAACATTGAAAGGAATGAAAAGTTGGTATTATGTACAATACTCGCATTACAACGGTTCATTGAAGCTATTAACAAACTTGCAACGATATTCCCCACGTGGGAGGCTGAGCCCCATGTTAATTTATGCCCGAAGAGGAACAGTATGGGGCATGGCCCCGCCCTGCAGCAATATTTGATTGGAACACAGTCTCATGGGATGGACCAAATCGGTTCGCTTAAAACCACAGTGACTGAAGTAATTAGTTGCTTGAACTGCTAGAACAGCTGGAACCGCTGAAATGTTTACTCCAACACGCGACTAGCGTTCTTGTCATCCAGAACTCTCAAACACTCCATTGAAGCTTCGTGACCCTGCAGAAATCTTCAAAGTCTTGCAAACTCAGACTCTCTCAGAAGAACGTCAAGGCTCCTACGTAACCAGGCAACCCTCCATTCACCGTCGAGTGAATCCCAAGACGTCATCCAAAGAACGATTGCCAACCAATCAGAAGCACCGTGATTCCCTGAGACAAGCCAACGAGGAAAACCCCGTTTTCAACCAAACACAAGTAAACAAACAAAGTCTCCTTTCTTGCGGAAAATTGGTGCTGAATCTATTTTAAGCAGCTAAAGATAAGCCAAATCTCTGCTTTTGTGATTTTCTTGGGGTGCGATTTAAGAAGTACTAGACTTCTGGGACTTCATTCAAACTCAGTAACTCTCATCCTCTCAACTGTGTGTGTGTGTGTGTGTGTGTGTGTGGGTGGCTGTTTTTAGTAGTTGTTTCATGTATCTTAGAGTAGCAAATAATAAATTGTTTCATTTTAAAGAAGCGGTGTCTTGTGTTATGTGTTTATAAAGCTTACCTCATGCCTAGATCTTGTTACCTAGCAAATAAATTATCACTAGCATGTATTATGACCTTTGGCCAAGGGAATAATATAAATATCAAAATTGTTAAGATATACTAATTTTAACGTTTCGCTGAACGAATAGTTGATAAAGTGTAAACTATCAATTTTGAATCAGTTTTAATCAAGTTGATTTCGAATCTTTGGATTCGATTCCCTTTGATCTTGAACTAATTCCTTACAGGACTCATGGCAGTGAAAGCTGTCTGTGTCACGGTGTGTGGAGGCAGGCAGGACGACGAGGACGACAAGGATTCCAATAATGACTTTTAATGAAGACACAAGGCAGATTCAGGAAGGTGAGACACACACACTCGGGGTAACATTCACAATAACCGACCAACTCGAATACAAGAGACAGGAACAGATATAGGGCAGATAACGAGGGGCAGACAGGTGAGCACAATGAGGTGATTAACTAATAACGAGAACAGGAACAACCAAATAAGGACACAGAGGGAGAGACCACAATCAACAGTCCACAGGGGTGTGACAGATCGCCCCCCTCCCTGAAGGCGCGTCCTCGCGCCGTGGAGACAGAGGGGGACTTAGGAGGACAAAGGAGTGGATGTGGGATGGTGACAGGGGAAGGCAAAGGGCTGGCAGGCAGACTAGACAGGTGGAGGTTCCGGCTTAGGACGAACTTCCAGGAGGAGGACGGCTAACAGAGTCCAGGGAGGTGACAGTGGATGGAGGAGCCAGGGAGACGACAGGAGGGAACCGGAGCAGGAGGAGGAGCCAGGTAGGACCCAGGCCACAGCCATAATAGCGGCCCACGATGGAGCCGACGGAGGGAGGAGCCATGGAGGAGGAATGTCCACCGACTGCAGGGGGCCGACCAACGGCGGCGGAGCAGGTGGTGGAGGAGCCCGAGGCGGAGACGGAGAGCCAACGAGCAAGAGGGACAGAGCGACGAGGTGCAGCCAGAGGAGTGGAGTCCAGAGGCGATGGTGGGTCGACGCCCGACCAAGGCGGAGCCGTAAACAGTCCACAGGGGCGTTACATTACTCCCCCCTCCCGGAAGGTGCGTCCTCGCACCGTAGAAACAGAGGGAGGGGCGGAGGGGGACTAGGAGGAGGACAAAGCAGAGGATGCGAGATGGTGACAGGGGAAGGCAAAGGGCTGGCAGGCAGACTAGACAGGTGGAGGTTCCGGCTTAGGACGAACTTCCAGGAGGAGGACGGCTAACAGAGTCCAGGGAGGTGACAGTGGATGGAGGAGCCAGGGAGACGACAGGAGGGAACCGGAGCAGGAGGAGGAGCCAGGTAGGACCCAGGCCACAGCCATAATAGCGGCCCACGATGGAGCCGACGGAGGGCGGGG
>NW_015546026.1:286735-299659 GCF_001515605.1 Sinocyclocheilus anshuiensis | reverse complement strand
GCGCTCGCACCGTATTGATGGTGGGCTGAGGGCGAGCAGAGGGGCTGCCAGACGACAGCGGTGGAGGAGGCTGGTGCGGGTGGGAGGGCAGTCATTTTCGAGGAGCGGCCACTGGAGGGCGCTTTCTAGGAGCAGGCACTGGAGGGCGCTCTGAGCTGGATTCGGGGGCTGGAGCCCTTCCTGGGCGGAACTTGGATCAGGAGCCCTTCCTGGGCTGACCAAAAAATCAAGAGCCCTTCCTGGGCTGAACTGGGGATCAGGAGCCCTTCCTGGGCTGACCAAAAAATCAAGAGCCCTTCCTGGGCTGAACTGGGGATCAGGAGCCCTTCCTGGGCTGACCAAAAAATCAAGAGCCCTTCCTGGGCTGAACTGGGGATCAGGAGCCCTTCCTGGGCTGACCAAAAAATCAAGAGCCCTTCCTGGGCTGAACTGGGGATCAGGAGCCCTTCCTGGGCTGACCAAAAAATCAAGAGCCCTTCCTGGGCTGAACTGGGGATCAGGAGCCCTTCCTGGGCTGACCAAAAAATCAAGAGCCCTTCCTGGGCTGAACTGGGGATCAGGAGCCCTTCCTGGGCTGACCAAAAAATCAAGAGCCCTTCCTGGGCTGAACTGGGGATCAGGAGCCCTTCCTGGGCTGACCAAAAAATCAAGAGCCCTTCCTGGGCTGAACTGGGGATCAGGAGCCCTTCCTGGGCTGACCAAAAAATCAAGAGCCCTTCCTGGGCTGAACTGGGGATCAGGAGCCCTTCCTGAGCCAAACTGAGGATTCCGAGGTCTCTCCTCCTCGTTTTGACACTGAATTCCCTCCATATTCTGGCCCTTATGTCTCGCCATAGTCAGCTCACCCTCAGCCATGATGCAGGGGGCGGAGCTCCTCTCCGTGCTCACACCGTCCACGGCTTGCTCCCTCGTGGTGGGCACTGTCACCGGCTCTCGCACCTGGTCTGACGGGTTGGGCTCAAGATCCGAGGCGATCCTCCGCTCAGTCGCTTGGCTTCACTCTGGCTCGCGGATCGTGGCGTGAAATCGCTCTCCATCATCGGTGGGCTCAGGCTTATGCTCCGTACCACGGGGAGATGAGTGGGGCTGGTGTTGTTGTCAGCGATGTCCACGATCAGATGGGACTTGCAGGACACCAGCACCCTCTCGATGAAGGCGGCAAGGCTCTCTCGAGGACCATCCCCGGACAACTGCGCTCATGTGGTGGCGTTAATTCCAACTTGATAGAATGAGCAGAGGCAGTTGTCCGGGTAGTGCGTGAGGTGAGCCAGGGACAGAAAGTCACTCGTGTGGTCCTCAAGATAGCGTTCCCCCTGCTCCAGCAGGAGGATTTGGAAGGCGGGGTAATCCATAACATGAAAATAAAAACTGTCAAAAACCGGAAAAACAAACGAGGGGAAAGACGCCGCTATACTTCACTTGGAGGTCGGTTATTCTGTCACGGTCACGGTGTGTGGAGGCAGGCAGGAAACAAACGGAGGGGAGACCACGGAAGTTAAACTGTTTTTGGGTCGGTTATTCTGTCACGGGCAGGGTGTACTAGAGACCGGGCAGGAAGACGAAGATGACGAATAAATGGATATTTAATGATATGACAACAGGAGATCCAGACAGGGTAGACATCAACACACAGGGTAACATTCACAATAACCGACCAACTCAAATACAAGAGACAGGAACTGATATAGGGCAGATAACGAGGGGCAGACAGGTGAGCACAATGAGGTGATTAACTAATAACGAGAACAGGAACAACCAAATAAGGACACAGAGGGAGAGACCACAATCAACAGTCCACAGGGGTGTGACAGTCTGTAGCTCATCACCTCCTCAGAAATTGGTGCCCTGATCTGCCAGGATTTCAGAGTTCCACGTCAAGCAACCATACACCGTAGAGCCATCAGAAACAAATCTGTGTCCATGTTACTCAGCAAATGTAAGTGGGTACACAGTGGGTAGTCATGCATTTGAAAATTATTCCCCACGTCTTTTCATTGCTCCTACCTCGCTTTATCAGGAATGGGCCAAAGCAATCGACCCCTGTAGAGTAGAAAGCTGGTTTCATGAGGCGGAGTCCGGCGGGAGGGAGTGCTGCCATTTTTGGAATGTTTGGTTTAGCCCTCCATTTTTGGCATTCAACACAGGAACGCTGATGGTGGCGTATTGCTTCTTTTCCTCTGAAGATCCAGTAATATCTTCTCATGCCATGAGTCCACATATATATTTTCATAAATATATGTTAATTCCAGTTAAAAAATTTACAGAAAGAGTTTACAGAATTGTTCATTTAAATAGAAGACATTTTATGACAGTTGTCTAGGTTTTGACCATTATTACACATAAACAGTTATCCTTGTTGCACATTCAGTGTTGAGGTAAATATTGTAAATATGAAATATACTAGATTCAAACTTTCTAAAGCATTTTATAACAACTGGACATTACAATAGCTGATGATGCCTCCTTTTTTGTCCTTCATTTCTGAGTATTAATTTTGTGTCCACAAGCTCAGCTATATAAAAGTGCAAAGTGTAACCATTATAGGTTAAAATTGAGATATATAGCCTAAAGATCATGATTATTATATTTTCACAATGACAGTAAATGGATGTTTTGCCACATAGTTTACATTTTTATTGTAAGCCTTCTAGGGAACAATGTGCTTATTAGAAAGTGAATGCAATGCTGATAATTCCACAAATATCAAATTTTTAGATTAAATCCACTGTTTTTTTTATTTAAAATCAAATTAACAGGGCAAACATTTTAAAGGGTGACCTATCATGCCCCTTTTTACAAGATGCAAACTAAAGCCCTATTCGCACGGGATTAGTATTATCGGGGGACCTTGTGTGATTTTGAGATTACCCCCCCACATCTGAATTTCGTGTGGTGCATTCGCACGGGATAAGCGAAGCCTGTGATTTTACTCGAATTTACTGATTTATCTCCCGGATACCTGGATGTCAAGGCTTTGAGAGTCCCGTTCTATGGTCCAGATGCATTTAAAAAAAAGAAACTAAAATGCGCTGTGTCATTTATATTTCACCAGGTTAAAATAATATCTCAAGCTTTGTGCTTGATTTATTTGTAACACATTAACCTCAAAACCTTTTCAGCTTTCTCTTTCTGCAAATTGTATGGTGTAGCGATATCATGACAGCACCCAAAATACTATCAAACACTCCAACGCAGCTCCATTCTTCGTGAAAGATTGATAAAAAGGCGCACAGGAAACAAAATACTCGAAAAATGATATACGAGCCGCCAAATGCTGGCCGAATCACGAGATGCCGATTCGCACGGGACTAATATTATCACAGGACCTCGGTGTTCGGCGAAATATGGTAGGTCATTTGCGGGGGAATTTTTACTTTACAAATTACAGACATGGCCGATTCGCACGGGATTAAGATCACAGACAACCTCCGCAATTATTACAAATGACTGGAGGTCACCAGGCAATACTAATCCCGTGTGAATAGGGCTTATGTCTCTGATGTCCCCGGAGTGTGTATGTGAAGTTTTAGCTCAAAATACCTGACAGAAATATTTTTTATAGCTTGTTAAAATTGTCACGTTTAGGGTATCCGGAATCAGTTTAAAAGTCAGTCATCTGATTGTACTGTGCATAATAAATGTGCCTTTATGAATTACACAGACAGGGAGCCTGGCACGATAAAAATAACGACATAGCTGGTCTTTGTGATCGCAAACTTTGTAAGTCCCACTTGTGATTATGAGCAGAGACCGTCAAAAATGGGTGGGACTTTTTCCCTACAATGACGTGTACGTAGGGAGAAATCTGGAATTGCTTGTTCTGAGAGGCTGTTAATGATTTATTGGGATTTAAAAAATATGAATGTGTAGATTTTTACCATTAAGGCTGGTGTTTTTACACACTGCGACCACACATTGTGCTCAAACACCTTATAAAAGTGATTTTTGCATAATAGTTCTCCACATAAGATATAAAGTAAAAGAAAAAGAAAGTTTGCATGCTTGATTCATGTTTTTGTCTTTTTAAATCAAAATGTTTATATTTACAGCAAAGAGAAGCTGTAAACGGAGGTGGCAAAAAGTGTTTTTAAATTCTTTTGAAGTGATTAGAAAATATACAGTCAAAGTTGGTATCAGCTATTTGTTTATTTTTTTTATTATTTGGTTCACATATTGTCATGAGGGACACCAGTGAAGAGAATGACCTGGATTTTTTGAGGACTACATGTACATTTTTCAGTGAATGTGCACCTGTTGCCCCCTAATCATTGATGGATTAATACAGTACCCATGAGCATAATTGCATATTGCACTTTTTATACTCCATAGTTATATGAAATAGTTCGTAGTTATTACTTTCAGGCAGACAAAAACTAATTTCAGATTTTTCTTTCTAAATGGACAGCGTGTGAATGTCAGTGAGCGTGCACATGTCTGCGTGTCACTAATATTACTGAAGAGCTTTCGTGAGCTTTAAGAGGAGCACCAGTCAGTCACTGTTCATCTGGCTGCTGATCATCATGCATAAATAAATGCAAAAACATGAATAATGCAGATGTTTAAAAGAGCACCACTTCATATGACAGACAAACAATGAACAAACAAATAACACTGTCACAGAGAAACAATGAAAAATGAGTCAGAGTTGGGGGGATGGGGAGAGTAATAGAGTATCTGTGTGTATAGTATGCCTGCTGGAATATCCAGCTGAAACCAACTTTTTACTGTAGTTTTCATAATAATTATATCTGGTCCAAGCTGAATGGTGATTAGCTGATTCAAGCTAGACTAGATGGTTGGACTGCGAACTTGTGGTGATGAGATTCATGTGTTAGAACCTCTTGGTCAAACTATTTAGCAATGGAAGATCATTCCAAGAATATTACAAACATCCTTTGTGTATGGCAGTGGTTCTCAAACTTTTTTGGTCGCGCCCCCCTTTAAACCTATTAAAAAAATCTGGCGTACTGACACAAAGTTAAAATTATTTGCAACGATCGCTTTGTCACATCCAGTGTAGGGTGACCGTGATTTCACCAAGTACAACATGTTCCTGGATCCTGGAACAACATTCCAATTAACCAATCAGAATTGAGGGATAACTTTTCAGGAAATGTCTGTTTTAGGCTTACTATCAGGGTTAGGTGCTTCTACACCCTTGGTAATCAGCTATCATTTCACACTGATTTTAGAAATAAATTATGGGTAGGGTTAGGTTTAGGGGTAGGGATTGGGTTTAGTCTATATTTTTGGACAGTAATGTTGATCCAGGAACATGTCTTACTTGGCAAAATCACGGCGACCTCCAGTGTAGAGCTGTTGTGGCGCGACGCGACAACTGTAGCATCCGGTATAGACACGGTGAGTCAAGCCGAGAGCAAGATATGCCTCGTCATATTTTCTGCATTTAACTTTTGAATGACCAGCACCTGCCTGGGTCTGTTCGACTTCATCTATGGTTTTTCTTTTCCCTTTCACAAACCGATCCATCTCCCATTCTAAGTTACGTCCTTTGGCTGTTTACTGTTTTATTTATTTTCTTTTTCTGCTGATGGCCCACGTTCCCCCTGCAATACTCGTGCCTGGCGGGGGCGCCTTACACTTTGAGAACCACTGGTGTATGGTGAGTTCACACCATTCTCTCTAATCTACATTAAATGGCTAAAGGTTGTGAAATCTCTGTACTGTTAGTCACTTTAGCAGTTCAGATGTAGCAAACTGTACTAGGAGAAGGATTAGGGAGGAGTTTGCACTCTCAACAACAACAAAAGAACAAAAGTCAACAACAAAAGAAAGAAGTAATGAAAGAAGTGACATTAAAAAGAATAAACTTGCAGAGTCATTACACCAAATACACAAAATAATGTTCTTTTTAGCAACATCATATGACCCCTTTAATCAATGTAACCACTTGCAAATCTATCAAGGAGGTCATCCATTTTCTTTTTCTTTGTCCTATACACCCATTCATCTTCCAAACACATACTGCAACATGCCACTCCATAACTTTATTTTTCCCCTCAAATGTCCACATACTTGCATATACTCCACTCACCCTCCTCTCAGCTGCAAACCTGAAGTCTATATTCCCTATCTTTAGGGAAAAAAACAGACTGCAGTTGCATCAAATATGATCATCTAAAATTTTTGAATTTCAGTCTGAGATCATTCCAAGAATATTACAACAATCCTTTGTGTATGGCGAGTTCCCACAATGTTAGGGTGTTGTGGGTTGTTGCAGGAGCTTTGCCAGGCTGTTCTGAGTGGATGCTAGGGCATTTGCTTGTTTTGGGGTGGGAATGAAAAATGTAAAATTTTTGGAAGAGTTTTCTCAGTGGCTGCTGGTTGACTGTTTACTTACTCAAATCCATTCAATCTCTGTATTCTGGTTCATAGATATAGCTTTGGGTCCTCCTTTAATGTAATACTGATTATGTTTGCCTTACACACTAATAATAAATATTCGCAAATGTTTTATAAACAGCTGAACATGGCTGTAATTTAGTGTGTTAGCTTCTGGTAAAAAAAAAAAATCTTGAAATTTGTGTGTACCTGCATGTATCTTTTTGTGTTTGTGTTTTTATGTGCTACATTGAAACCTATCTAGCTTTTAAGTGAGTTGGTGTCAATAGAATGTTGTTGGCTGTAGTAATGTCAGTAAAATCAATAGTCCTGCTATGGTGAAGAGTGGTCAATAATTACCACTGAAAAGACACATAAAAGCAGTGCAAATCCAGATGAAAAGAATTAATAACCAGCATTCTACTAATACTAGGTTCTCTCTCCCTCTCCCTCTCCCTCTCTGTGTGTGTGTGTGTGTGTGTGTGTGTGTGTGTGTGTGTGTGTGTGTGAGAGAGTGATGCAGGGCCGTTGTAACAGCGGGAAGGTCAGGATGATTCCAAGGGCCCTGATCAGAAAAGGGGCCCATCATGATAAAAGATTTTTTTCATTTTGGTCAGAACTGAACCAAAACAGTATCTTGTATAGTTATTATATGAGTTCTGTAAAGGGCTGATGGCCCTCAAGTGGCCCACTTGTGGCTGTTAGGGCAAGGTATTATTTAACCATATAGACCAATTTGGAGTAGACATCACAGTTACATCACTTCCAGCTGCATGCACATTGTGGTGGCAGAAAAACACTGGTAACAAGTGGAGGGAAATGGGTAAAATCCGTGGAATAAGAGAGAAAATGTATTGCTGTGCCTTTGGATGTCAGAATTGGAATACAAATCCGAAGAACAATTTTTTATAGAATACTGTCATCAAAGACACCATTTGAAGTTAAACACAGATGTTTAAAAGGACATACTATAGATGAAACCTGCTATGACTCTACGTTTAAAGCATAAATTTGATTTAAACAATAGGTCTACATAATATTCACATATGCAGTTCATAGGGGACATAATTTATTAGTTCTACAGTTACAGCATGAAATACTATTTAAACCTATAGCATTTCACATAACATTTACCTATTTTATCTCGCAATTCTGACATTCTATTTTTATTTTTATTTACAAATTCTGAATTTATAACTTGATTTAACTCAACAATAGTGAGTTTGTCAATTCTGAGAATTTGTGAGACATAATCTCAGAATTGCAAGAATAAAGTCAGAATTTTGAAATATGAAGTCAAATTTACCTTTTTTTAATTATTTTGCTCCATGGATTCCATATACTGCTACTTGAAAACTGTCCCTTTCTGCCACCAGATAGGCTCTGCCCACAAAAGCGTCATCACTGTTTGCAAACACCAATATTGGTCTATTTATACCACACCTATGCTGAGGTGTCCCTCTCGATTTCAAATGAGAAATAACTGCCCTACCCCCAGTGATTTCAGCCACTGCCAGCCCCAACCCCCACCCTCGTCTTGTCTTCCTGAATGAATATTGTTCTGTAGTACTCTATAATGATGAATAACTTTGAAAAACTGGTCAGAGCATCATAGATCTGCTCCTCCTTCCCCATCTACCTGAGCTAGGGTGGCCCTTATTGTTGTTGTTGTTTTTTTTGTTTGTTTGTTTTTTTGGAAATGTTAACCTCTCAACCCCTCATTTGTTTCTCCACTAGATGTTAGTAATGTATGCAAAATTCCTTCCAGATAAGTTGTAATTTAGGGTATGCTCAAAGAATGTATCTTTTTATCAACAGGTACTTCAAGAACTGATTGGTGATATTAGCAAAGTTTTTCTTCACTGAAAAAATTTTGACTCTCTCCTCTTTTGACGGACTCCTCTCAAAGACTGAAGAACAAAGGCAGTTCGTTATACAGATTATCAGAGAGCAAAAAAATCTGTTTCCAGTTTCTGTGGCTGAAGCACATGTTGGATTGTCATCATGATCTAGATCAGATTGCAATTTTTCAATCATTGGTTATCATCAGCAGCGTTGTAATGTAACTTTTTTACATAGATTTTATTTTTGGCGTTTTATGCCATTATTTGGACAGGAAGCGAAGTGGGAGAGAGAGAGGGGGACGGGATCGGGAAGGGTCCGTGAGCCGGGACTTGAACTTGGGACACCTGAAGCCCATCGGCGCTATACATGTCAGTGGGCCTGACATGTATCCATTTCTCATTAAGGAGAGTTGACTGGGAGGGTGAGAGCAGAAGATTTCAAAAGTCCAAAAATAAGGGCCACCCTAACCTGGGCCCATTACAGTTTGTATACCGGTTCAGGAGGTACACAAATGATGCCATCAACCATACCCTACACTGCCCTCTCCCACTTAAATCAGAGGAAAGGGAAGTATGTGTGGATTCTGTTTGTGGATTATATCTTCACCTTTAACACCATTGTCCCTTCACATCAAAAATTTCCAAAACATAGGGCTGAACCCTTCCATCTGACACCCTCAGCTTTACTCCCACTATGGCGACTACATAGCCAAAAACAGCTGCAACAAACTGATGAAGTTTGCTGACAACACAGTGGTGGCAGGCCTTGTAAGTACTTAGAGAAACTGGACATCCTCTATGGTGTCACATTAACAGTCACTCCCTGAATTTTACCATCTCACAGACGATCTCTCCTAAAAAAACATCTACACTCAGCCATGCAGGAACAGGCATTGGACAGGCAACACCCAGGACAAAAATTATTATAAATACAGACTAAGAAGGAGTTCGTAACCTCAGGCAATCCGGCTGCTGAACAAGGACAATTGGAGAGTCTGCATACACAGACACATACAGAAATTGCACTAAATACGTACAATTCAGCTTCTGTATACATTGTACAGTTTTTATATATTTTGAAAAAAAAAAGATTTATACTTTATTCTTATTTCTACCAAATTCTATTTTCTACCTGACAGACAGACACATGCAGAATTTGCACTATACTGTAGGACTACAGCTTCTGTTTACATTGTACAGTTTTGTATATTTTTTTTGGGGGGGGGGGATATATATATATATATATATATATATATATATATATATATTATATAGTATTATAATAGCATTATATTGTGTGTTTTATTTGTCACAGGTCGGACTATTTTTTCGGATAAGCAAGAAAAAAAATTTTAAACCACGGAGAATGACAATGCCGTGAAGGGTTTTTGACATAGGCTAATTTTATGTGTATGTATATGCAACTCGGTATTTCCGCACTGTCTGAAACACGTCTCTATGCTTGTGCGCGCTTTGATTGTGTGCAAGAATAGCGCGTGAGTAACGAATTGAGATCTCTTTCGTTTCTTCTTCTTGTGGTTTAAATTTGCTTGTATGTGTAAATTGGAAAATTAATCTGCGAATCACGTGTGCGCCGAACGGTAGGGTCTCATCCGTACGTATTACGGATCAACTGCAATCTCTCTACTATCGTCCATCTATATATATATTTTTTTTAATTGTTTTCTTCTTTTCTTTTTCTTTTACATTCATCATAATCATCATCATGCATGTGTATTTCCTTAATTCGTTGTTGTTTCTGTTTGTTGTTGCACTGTCAGATTAGGAATTAAGGAACATTTCACCACATAACAACACATGTATGTAATATTTATGACCATTAAAGACCTCTTGATATCTCCCCTACTGAAACATTTGGTGCAGGATTTGCTGCTAAAAGGAGGGTATACAAGTCAATAAATTCAAGGGTTCAGTAACTCCACACTGTGAATGGTTAATCTCTGATATGAAACGTGAAAAGTATAAAATAATAATATAAAACTGTTTGTATTATTAGTTGAGTCTAATTGTGTTTGCTTATTTGTGAGCTTAATTGAAACCAACAAATTTTATTAGTAATCAATGCAGGAATATTGCGGATATTTTCACAACCTTATCCTGTAGGTTCAAGAACAATCTGATTTTCAGACATAAATGTGCTTTATTGAAAAGAAATAGTCCGTTGTGAAACACTGCACATTGTGCATGCATAATCTTAAGAGCAAATGTCATTAGGATTTAGTTCAGCATTTACATAATGTAAAGGCCGTTGTACACTATAACGGTCGAAAACACATAAAACATCACTGCGTAACTCCCACAGTCAAGTGTTATTTTTCACGCATAATATTGTTATGTTTTGTCAGGAACTATATCTTCTAGTGTAAGAATTTCACTAAATACATGTGCTTATTTTTGTGCAGTGCCTATATTGGTTTTGTAAACTGATTCAATATCCCCATATGCCGCTATACACGCTCGCTCTCGCGCTCTCTCGCTCTCTCTCTCTCTCTCTCTCTCGCTCTCTCTCTCTCTCAATCCACTCTAGGGAGTAACGCACACTTGTACGTTTAGTATTGACGAGATTTTACATGCACCAAGCAGACTGGAGTAACTGGCGCCGTCATGAAGGTTAGTAAACCTGCTTAAATACAAAATGTTTTTTTGTATTTCCAGTGATATGAATTGCGAAATATTGTTAATTGTTGTTTTGTTTTTCATGGCACTAATTTGAATACATTTATAGGAAGCATTATACTGAATGTAATCTGTAATTTATTTTCCCCCAAAGACCCTGACAGTTCCCGTAAGCTCCAGGTGGACACTGTTGCTGAGCGCGTATCTGACGCTGACTGCAAGCGCGGACTGTGGCGAAGACTGCGCGTACTGCTCGAAGCAACTGCCTCTTCAACTCATAAAAATACACTCAATAGTAAGTCTACTGTTTTAACGCACGTACATCTATAAATAAAACCGCTCATATGTGAAGAAAACGGGATGAAAGTAGGCTACTTATTTGGAATTTAATCCCATAAAAATACAAAATTATATAGGCTATTCATCGATGTCTCGTGATCTGAAGCGCCGTTTTGCTGAAGGTTTACTATTAATTTTTATTCAAGCTATTTGCATACATGTTTACGTAAGTCTTTTTATATTTGTTTAATTAAAACAAATAAACCATAATTTCATTAATTGTTGCAACACTCTGGAGAAGCTAATTTATCAGATAGTCATTGCAAACCATTATTAAATTAATGTATTAAGTAATTCGTCGGAAGATGATACGCATCAACTCTTGCTTAGAAAAGTCGAATAGAGAGTCAAACTTTTTCTAAGAACAGTTAATATAGGTCTATTCATATGTTTATAAGTACTATAGGGTCTATGATTATTTATTTTCAGCAGTGGCAACATATTGTGAATATAACATTATATTTTACAGCGATTTAGATGGTCAGGATAGAAATTTCTGGATTTCACAGCCATATGTATAGGCTATTAATGTGATCAAGAACTGATCTGAGGGAGAAAAAAAAAGCCTGAAATCGTGAAACGCACCAGACTGTTTGTGAGACAGATCACCACTAGGCTGCACCAATTTACCCTGAAGTCAAAATTGCGTAGTCGGAACAGAAAGATGTTCTCCCCTGTTAATATTAATGGCTCAAAAGAATAATGGCGTGATCAAGTAGCCTAATTGAAATTTTATAGCAGAATCTTATACATCTTAAAAGAGCTATAGGCCTACTTTATTTAAAGCAACAATTCATAAGATGTTACACTTTCTGTTAAAAATTGTCATCTAAATTATTCTGGAACTCAACATTTTTGCAGGGGAAAGAAACTGAAAATAGGTAGGCTAAAACATACACTTCTACTTGTTTAGTATTGCTGAACTTTGTCTAATTTCAATAATGACTTAAATTATGTGATATGTGAATGAAAATAGTTTCCCTTTCACAGGGAACTCTACGCTGCGTCCTCTAGAGGGCGCTAGGGGAACGTCTTCAACGTGACCGGTGTCTGAAGCATGAATGAAAAACGACAATGAACTTGACATTGGCAGGCGGGGGAACTCCACGCTGCGTCCTCTAGAGGGCGCTAGGGGAACGCCTTCAGCGTGACCGGTGTCTGAAGCATGAATTAAAAAACGACAATGCCCTTGACATTGGCAGGCGGCAGCCTATGACGTAAACAATAAAGCGAGTGCGGGTATAAAAGTGCACCTGCGGAAAACGTCATCCTCTTCTTTGTCTTCAAGCCTTGTGTATGGAAGCACATGTGTCTGCCTCGCGAGAGAGAAGGATGCGCTCACTGTTTGCATTCGCGGGACTACTAGAGGCAGAGGTCTGTACTTGAGCTTTATCAGCGTTTGCACGAGCGCGTTCGCCTCTCGAGGGAGTTGAACAAGCTTGAGTTGATCACAAAAACAAGAGTTGATCACATCTTCGCGCTGCGAGATGTGATCGCGTTGAGAATGCCTTGTATGCTTGATTCTCTTTAAAAATTGAGCGCCTCTCATCCGCGTTTCGGGTCTCGCGGCTGCCGAGGCGGTTAGTCAGACCGATCACGGGGATTGTAGGCGGGGCATGGAAGGAATCTGACGAGGAGTGCTTTCTCTTTCAGAATTCCTTTTTGGTTTTATTTTATTTTACAGAATAGGAACTGTGTATAATGTGAGATATCTACATTATTGGTGAAGGAGGCTCCTGACTTGGTGTAATGGCAAGTTTTT
>NW_015546026.1:279131-286108 GCF_001515605.1 Sinocyclocheilus anshuiensis | reverse complement strand
AGTGTAGCTAGGTCTCCTCTCACTTTAGAGAGTCGTTATGCTGAGACCTCCACTCTTAGAGTTCCGTACTTTGATTGGTGAGCTAGTCTACGATGCTGGCAAGCTTTAAGCCTGCCTGTAGAGCTTTGTAGCTCGGGTTTTTGCCAAAGCGATTTCGCGGGGGCAGGGATGGTGTTCCTTGAGTCTTTGACTTAAGTTATTTGGGCACTTAATCCAGTTATTTGGGTACTCATCCCTCAGCATGGCGGCGTGGGTATACCGTTCCCCTAGCGCCCTCTAGAAGACGCAACGTAGAGTTCCCTTTCGAAAGGGAACATCTCAGGTTACGCATGTAACCATGGTTCCCTGAGAATAGGGAACGAGACGCTGCGTCTCTGTGCCATGCTTCGTGCATTCCTGGCGCCGTCTCCTTCAGACAAAGAAGTGGATGACGTATTCCGCAGGTGTTCTTTTATACCCGCAGTCGCTTTATTGTTTAGGTCATAGGCTGCCGCCTGCCAATGTCAAGTTCATTGTCGTTTATCATTCATGCTTCAGACACCTGGTCCGTTGTTACGCATGTAACCATGGTTCCCTGAGAATAGGGAACGAGACGCTGCGTCTCTGTGCCATGCTTCGTGCATTCCTGGTGGCGTCTCCTTCAGACAAAGAAGTGGATGACGTATTCCGCAGGTGTTCTTTTATACCCGCAGTCGCTTTATTGTTTAGGTCATAGGCTGCCGCCTGCCAATGTCAAGTTCATTGTCGTTTTTTCATTAATGCTTCAGACACCGGTCACGTTGAAGACGTTCCCCTAGCGCCCTCTAGAGGATGCAGTGTCTCGTTCCCTATTCTCAGTGAACCATGGTTACATACACGTAACCTGAGACGATTTGTGCCTACAGGTCATGAAGAGTATTATTTTTTTAGTTTACCTGGAGATTACTGTAAATAAACTTTGTAAACTTTACCTGCACGACTTTAACCGAGGAACGAAACCGGGCAACGCACTTAAGTACTCTCTTTTTCCCTTTGCACACTCCTTTCTGTCCTCTCCCTTCCACCTCTATCATGTGTTTTCAATACATTCCGGATGTCTCGCAACAACACTCTAACATCACTCGCAGACTGCTACGCAATCTTGCTAACCTGCGTCCTATCTGTACATCTTCTACTGCACCTCTTTCTTTTTCTGTGGGTTTCTGGAATTGTCAGTCAGCTTTCAACAAAGCTGACTTCATTTCTGCCTTTTCTTTGCAATCTACACTCAGCATCTTGGGCTTGACTGAGACCTGGATTCATCCAGAAGACTCAGCAACCCCAGCTGCTCTGTCAAACAACTTATCTTTCTCTCACACCCCTTGTCAGGTTGGGAGGGGTGGGGGCACTGGTCTGCTCATTGACAATTGGAAATACTCAACCCACTCTCCCCTATGCAATTATAACTCATTTGAATCTCATGCGATCACTGTAACAGCTACTCCTATAAAACTCCACGTTGTGGTAATTTACCGGCCTCCTGGGTAACTGGGCACCTTCCTATAAGAGCTGGATGGTCTGCTGTCCTCATTCCCGGAGGATAGCAGTAGACTTTTAGTCTTTGGCGACATTCATCTGGACAAGCCTTATGCTGCAGACTTCCATTCAATCCTAGCTTCATTTGATTTCATTTGATTACAAACTACACACGTAACCTCTTCAAAACATTCAATTCTCTACTCTGTCCCCCTCCACCACCTTCCACCACTTCTATAACAGCTGACGATTTCGCCACATTCTTCACAGACAAAACTAGTACAATCAGCAGTCAGTTCTCAGCTCCACACACACACAAACTCAAACCAACCACATCCACGTCTAAAATGCCCTTCTCCTTCTGTCCCCTCACTGAGGCAGAAGTATCCAAACTTCTCCTCTCCAGCCATCCTTCAACATACCCACTAGACCCAATCCCCTCACACCTTCTCCATGCAATCTCCCCTACACTTTTACCACCACTCACACACATCATCAACACATCTCTTCTCACAGGCACTTTCCCCACTGCATTCAAGCAGGCTTGGGTAACCCCACTGCTCAAAAAACCTACATTAAACACTTCACTTACAGATAGCTACAGACCTGTCTCTCTCCTTCCTTTCATAGCAAAAACACTATGAAACGAGTTGTTTTTAACCAGGTATCATTATTTCTTACACAGAACAACCAAATTGATCCTAACCAGTCAGGCTTCAGGAGTGGCCATTCAACTGAGACTGCGCTACTGTCAGTCACTGAAGCCCTGCGGATTGCAAAAGCTGATTCCAAATCATCAGTTCTTATTTTGTTGGATCTATATGATGCCTTTGCATGGTGAATCATCAGATCCTCCTGTCCACCCTATCATCACTGGGCATCACAAGGATTCCACTTCGATGGTTTGAATCCTATCCCATTGGTAGGTCTTTCAGGGTGGCCTGGGGTGGGGAGGTATCCAAAGCACATCAACTGGTCACTGGGTGTCCTCAGGGATCAGTTCTTGGACCCCTCCTCTTCTCCATATACACTACATCACTGGGACCCATCATATAGGCACATGGTTTCTCCTACCATTGCTTTGCTGATGACACACAGCTCTATCTCTCATTTCAACCAGATGATCCAACGGTAGATGCATGGATCTCAGGCTGCCTGGCGGACATCTCGGCATGAATAAAAGAACATCACCTACATCGGATGTTCCCACCTGGCAAAGACTGATCTTCTTGTCTTCCCGGCCACTCCAAATCTACAGCATGGCTTCTCGTTCCAGTTAGGTTCATCAACAATTACCCCCCATCAAGTTCGGTCAGAAATCTTGGTGTAATCTTTGATGACCAGCTGACTTTCAAAGACCACATTGCAAACACTGCTAGATCTTGCAGGTTTGCATTGCACAACATCAGAAAGATCAGGCCCTTCCTAACGGAGCATGCTGCACAACTTCTTGTCCAGTCCCTTGTCATTTCTTGGCTGGACTACTGCAATGCTCTTCTGGCTGGACTTCCATCATGCACAGTCAAACCTGTACAAATGATTCAGAATGCAGTGGCACAACTGGTCTTTAACGAGCCCAAAAGACCCCACGTCACACCTCTCTTTATCTCCCTGCACTGGCTGACGGTTACGGCTTGCATCTAGTTCAAGACACTGCATATAGAACAGCCTCAGGCTCAGCACCCACCTACTTCCACTCACTCTTACGAATCGACATTCCCTCCAGAATAATGAGATCCGTAATTGAGCGACACCTCGTGGTACCATTACAAAGAGGCACACAATCACTTTCCAGAACATTTTCGTTTACCGTTCCTGGCTGGCGGAATGATCTTCCAACCCCTATCCAGAATGCTGATTCCCTGAAATTTTTCCAGTGACAGCTGAAAACTCAACTCTTTCATCACTACCTGACTTCATTCTAAAAAATTCTTTCTTTCATCTTTCTCTGTCTAGCTTGTACTTATTTGAACATTGCTTGAAACTTGGTATGACGAGCACTTCCTGTGTCTATTTGCCTCTTTAAGATGAATCGCTTGATGTATTCCCCAATTGTAAGTCGCTTTGGATAAAAGCATCTGATAAATGAATAAATGTTAATGTTAATGTAAATAATGGGTTGCAGTGAATAAGGCTTACTTAGAATGCTTGTGCTATAGAGAATCCCCAAAAGTATTTGTTACGTGTTAAGTGCTCAAATAAATGTCAGCAAATATAACATTTTGCCAAAATAAGGCCACGTTCACACAGCTGCAGAATACAGTTGTCAGTCCTGTATTTGAGTCATTAATACGGTTATGTTCACACACAATTCGGTTATTTACGGGTGTGACAACCGCACTCTGTAACTGAACTCACACCTGTAAATTTTCAGGACTCACAACCGCATTCTCAGAATACCTGCGCTGTGTGAACGGAACCGGACTGGACAACTAGTTGTCTGTCACGTCATACAGTGCGAGAGAGAACCGCTCTGCGCTCAAACTCGTGTCAACTGTGTGTTACGTGTTTTCATGTGTGTTTTCGGTAACTTGCAGTGATGGAGAAATGAGGTGCGTGTCATCTGAACGTTTCAGATCCCGTCAGCTTTCCACCGTAGCCGCTCCCGTCAGTTTTGCATTCTGCGCACGATTCAGATGGTCCGCTCTCCACCAAAATTTAAAAGCTGCTGTTGGTTAATGAAGATTTGATAAAAGAACACGCGGCTCGATTGGACTCTTGTCGTGTCAAACTGATACGACTTTCAGTTTTATGGACGTCGCCATCTTTGATTTTACTTTGGTCACTGTCGCTATGGTTACTGGTAAGGAATACGGGCTTGACTCCCGTTGCACGTTCATACTATGGAGCCAGAATGATCTCAATAATAATTCACGCAAAAGTTATGCGTAACCCATAACACATAGGTAACCCAATTCACATGCAAGAGAAATAATTCTTGTGCATGAAAATATATATATATATTCACAAAAACCAATTCAAGTGCACAAAATAAGAATATATATTCATAAAATACGTTTCACAAATGCATAACACATGTACAAGATGTACAGATGTACAACTGTGAACAAAATTTTGCCTGGGCGTGCCTACCTGGATGCTGACGTCATCAGCGTGAGACCACAGTTCAAGATATGATTCAGCAGTTATGTGCAGTTGATCGTTTTATTTCAGTTAACTAGCCAAGTAAAAGTTTATCGTTTTATTTTTGCATGTTTACTTAAAAGCAGAGGTAAGTGCAGTTGATCGTTTTATTTCAGTTAACTAGCCAAGTAAAAGTTTATCGTTTTATTTTTGCATGTTTACTTAAAACTTGCTGTTTAGAGTATTATTATTTAATATTGATCAATTCTTATGTTTATTTAATAAAGAATCATTATTCATGTGGATACCATACCACATTAAGATATTAGATTCAGAAACTCAAGTGTAAAGCATAAAATAATGTTTTTACTGATGGGACATGTGGTTTATTGAGAATATGAAAGAGCTGTCACAGCAGAGCTTGTCTTGTGTGTAAAGTCCTGTGATGGCTCGCATTCAAGTGATGACAATGTGAAAACATGCACACACTGGAGACCGTGTACATTTCATTCGTTTGTTTATGCTGCAGATACTATTTATTTCAGAATTGTGAGGCTGATGATGTATAAGTAGCTGCTGAGACAACCCGTGACCCTACTATTCCTACTTCATGTGCTGCCAGAAGTTATGAGGTGATGTGAATCTAGAAGTTTAATTTGGAACTGTAACTCTTTCAAAACAGTCATGTTGCAAGTTGCAACCCATTCTTTTTGACAGTTTCAACATTTTTTTAAATCATGCATTATTACTACATTTTTTGTTTTGTTTATAACAGGACCCCATAACTTTGTACATGTTCAAGGTGTAAAGCTTTATGCATTGTTAAATGTTCTTTTTATTGTTCTGGTTTTATGTCAGAATTAAAACTATCAAAACAAGTCAGTTGTTACAGTTGCTGTATACAATTTATTAATTTATTAAAGTTTATTCAAGTTTTCTGAATACTTTGGGAATAAAATGTCCATGAAATGATCTGACCATGATTAATTGCAATGTGCCTGTAACATGAAATATGAATTTACAATTATGGAGTACAAACGTAGCACAGTTGAATATGTCTCTCAAAGATTCAGTCTTTCACTATCTCTCTCTGTCAGGACGTGCCAGGTTTTGATCTGATATTCAAAGCATTTAACACTTTGGCATGTTAACTCTTATATTTTTACAAGAGATGCAGATACAGAAAGAGCAGGAAGCATGAGATAAAGTGATAATATAACTGAATAAAGATTACTGAATAATCTTTGTTGCATTCTTCTTTATGATCAGTCTTTGTCTGACCAGCATAAATTCCACAACTGTTACCAAGCAAATACAACTGCTGCTTACCAAAATCGTCTTGTGATGTAAAAATCTTTGAGATTACAATACACAACACAACATAAGAATAACAATAACAATGGTTAATCAAAGTAATAAAATATGAATAGTAAAGTATGAATAGTATAAGTAAATTAATGTTGATTACATTAAGAAATTAATACATAAAGGTGATGTACATGAAAGAGATAAAGATTAATGTGAATGAAGACGTCTGTAACTGTCATCCAGATGTTGTGCCAAAGTGTTTAAATCCTGAAAAATCAAGGAAAACAATTAGTGTATTAATTGAACACTGCATCTTGTTGCACAAATGAAAAGTACAAACATCCCGTTGTTCATACACTCGTGAGGTCTATTCATCATTATAAAGCTATGGTTATGAGGGCAGGGTCAGCGCTAAGTGGGAGCTACACTATTAAAAATAAAGGTGCTTCACGATGCCATAGAAGAACCTTTTTGTCTAAATGGTTCCATAAAGAACCTTTAACATCTGAAGAAACGTTCTGTTTCACAAAAGGTTCTTTGTGGCGAAAGAAGGTTCTTCAGATTATAAAAAAAGAGATGGTCCTTTAAAGAACCTTTGACTGAATGGTTCTTTGTGGAACCAAAAATGTTTTTTCTATGGCATCACTGTGAAGAACCTTTTAAGCACCTTTATTTTTAAGAGTGTAGACTGGACATTGGCCACCCAGCGTTGCTGATCAAAAAGAGGGCAATGAGTATAATTCCTTTCAACTGCATTTTTGGCAACACTATCTGTATTCATAGCAGCCACTGGCTTACATTGTTCACATTATCGAGTGTCATAGAAATTCAAATATTGTGACAAAATTTATTTTGTAGGGTGCCACAAGTTTGTTAAAATTTCCAAAGGGTGCCGCGAGTTTGGGAGACACTGGTCTAAACGACCGATTGTACTTCCAGGTTTTAAGTAAACATGCAAAAATAAAATGATAAACCTTTACTTGGCTAGTTAACTGAAATAAAACCATCAACTGCACATACCTCTGCTGAATCATAACTTGAACGGTGGTCTCGCGCTGATGACGTCAGCATCCAGGTAGGCACGCCAAGGG
>NW_015546026.1:272496-278723 GCF_001515605.1 Sinocyclocheilus anshuiensis | reverse complement strand
ATACGCCCACAGTGGGTTATGATTGGTCGACTGACAGGCTCAAATCTGATTGGCTAAAGAGTACGAGTGTCCCGCGTGGGAGGAGTTCGCTGCTAGGAAAGTCTCAAAAATACACATACAAATCCAAGGCGATTCACATTCACAGCCCATGATAAACTCGTGAATGTTAAACATTCAAAAATTTTGTACACAGTTGTACATCTGTGAATTGTGTTTTGCATTTGTGAAACGTATTTTATGAATATATATTCTTATTTTGTGCATGTGAATTGGTTTTTGTGAATATATATATTTTTTTCGTGCACTTGAATTATTTCTCATGTATGTGAATTGGGTTACGCATGTGTGCATCGCGTCTTTTGCGTGAATTATTATTGAGATCATTCTGGCTCCATGCATACAGACAGTATTCTAAACATAACTGTAAGCTGCTGTGAACGTGACATTTCGAGAGTCACACCTGTAAAGAAAATGCGGTTGTCAAGCCCAAAAACTGACAGTGTGAACATAGCCTAAATGAATACAAAATTCTGACATTGTCACGGCCCAGTACAAAACACCGAGGAGAAACAGGGTCTGGGTCCACATGCAGGTGAAAACCTCTCTTTAATGAACAGAAAGGCCAACAAGGCAAAACAAAACAGATCTAGGGATGACAAATACCAATACATTTACAATACAGCCAGGCAGAGTGGTGAGTGAGAGGAGAAGATATAGTCTGTGACAATGGGGAACAGCTGCGGGTGAGTTTAATGAGTGAATGACTGAACAGGTTTATGGAGTTTGGGGGATTAGTGTAATGAGTGAACAGGTGTATGGGGTTTGGGGAATGGAGTCCGGGAGATGGCGCCCTCTGGAAGAGACAGGGAGAAACGCAGGGCCCAGACTCATGACAGGCCCCCCTCTCCAAGGAACGGCTTCCAGACATTCCCAAGCACCCGACCAGGGGAACGGCAGAGCGGGGGCAGAGTGGGGGGGATGGGAGGGCCAGGTCCGTGTGCTGGAGGGGGACATGGGGACTGAGGCAGAGCCGGCGGGATGGGGACCCAGGGCAGAACCAGTGGCCACCACAGCACTGTGTGTGGAGCTGCCGCCTTGGAACGGGCAATGGCAGGGCAACTGTGAGTGGGCACCGCTGCCTCGGGGGAACTGTGAGCGGATGCCGCCGCCTCGGGGGAACTGTGAGCGGACGCCGCCACCTCGGGGGAACTGTGAGCGGACGCCGCCGCCTCGGGAAGGCCTGAAGCGAGTCCCGCCACCTCGGAGGGATCATCAGCGGGCTCCGCCACTTCATGAAGGCGTGAAGCGAGTGAGAGGAGTGAGATGATCCTTCCGCCATTTTTTATGAAACCTACCTATATTCAAGTGTTGATAAAAAAATGTAAAAAAAAGGAATGCTTTAAGCTAGAATAAAACGGATTTATTTTTTTTGTTTAAAAGTAGAGGCTCTGATGTTTATTTTGGTTTATTGCATTTTCAAATATTCATACAGCAAAATATACTGGAGGCCCAAAGAGAAAGGAAAAATTGAAATCGCATCATATGACCCCTTTAAGCAAAGTAAGATAGACCAAGAAAGAAAAGACCACTACATATACATTTTTAACCTCCCATCTCCAGGGAGGTTTATCAGGCTCTCTTTTCTTATTTTCAACTTAGGAACGCTCAATCTAAATCCGCACTGGACCCTCTCTTCGTCATGCCAAATGCCCGAAATCGAAGGCAAATCGGTGCTCGGTCACGCGAGTGACAATCACGCAGTGTGAATTATCAAACATGCGATCTGAGGGAATCGCCGACACGTCGCCGACGCCCTCAAAATCGTTGGCATGCTAAATATCTGGAGCTGTTGGCGATTCACAATCACGCAGTGTGCAATGATTTCTGACTGAAAACTACATCGGCGATGACCTATAGCCAATGAGAGACCAAGATACAGGGCAAAGGGAAGTTTGGGTTCAGTCTGTGTGCATTGAATTTATTTAATACACGAGTTTCACAATTTGAGTTGAATTACTGAAATAAATGAACTTTTCCACGACATTCTAATTTATTGAGATGCACCTGTATATATATATAATTTTTTAATAATTACAGTCTTGCTCGAGAACTCCGGTCTGACGCACACAGGTTCTCGCGTTATTTCCTTATCACTTCTCGCATGTGTTTTGTTGTGAAACGTAGTTTGCGGACCAGACAGATGTAGCCCTGATCAGTAAGAAAAAAAACCCTCGCTTTTAAATCACTTTCTTTACTCGGGTAATCAGAGGCTCTCCTTTCCAATGCAGTAAGTCACAGCTCCTTTTGGGTCGCAGTAAGAGCCCTCCAGCCGTCGGTTCGAATCTCATTGCTTATTCAGCATCGGACGGGGCTCTCCCTTCCGGTGCAGCAGGGCTGCGACTCCCTTCAGTCGCAGTGTGAGTCTTCCGTCTGTCGTTCTGAGTTACGCTGCATACTCTGTGACGGACAGGGCTCTCACTCCCGGTGCAGCAGAGTTGCAGTCTTCCTTCGGTCGCAGTGAGAGCCTTCCATCCGACGCATCAAACCGCACCTCATATTCAGCCGCAAGAGGGACTCTCTCTTCCGGTGCAGCAGAGCCGCAGCTCCCTTCGGACGCAGTGAGAGTCCCTCCATCAGTCGTTTCGAATCTCTTTGTTTATACAGCATCGGTCGGGCTCTCCCTTCCAGCGCAGCAGAGCCGCAGCTCCCTTCAGAAGCAGCGAGAGTCCCTCATTTGATATCTGCCATTGTGCTCCTCTTCTAGTGGCATGTAGGGCTCACCAGTCCGACACTGCAATCCGCAGCTCCCGTCGAGCACTGCACGGGCTCTCCCGGTCGCCCTGCCCCCTTTTTCTTCGCAAATTTGAACCCATATCTCTTCACAGCACGCATATTTTGAGGGGCAACTAAAAAATGTTGCTCTCTGGCTGCTGTCCCATAACTTTTAAGCTTCTTTCGGGGAGTTCTCTGGGTTCGGGCTATATTCCGGGCTCAGAGCCCTCTCCCAGGACAGCACGCCAAAATATGCTTACTATTTGCTATCAGATTAGATGTAAGGGTGAACTCGTGAAATTGTTTTATTAACAAGGTTCTGGAGGACCACGATCAGATAATCAACCAATTTGGCACAGGTGTAACTCTTTAGCTAACCATCCTAACTATATGATGGGAAAATTCCACATTCACAAAGCGAGATGCCTTAACTTTAAACCTAATTGTAAAATATTCACTTCTGATTTACTTTTGCTTTACTCATCACTTCAAAGAATCTCCTCTAATAAAAAAGCCTTAACATCCAATCTTATTAAAAAAAATTCATAAATAAGTTAGCTTTTATGATTGTAAAATAAATGTATATTTATTTACCTTTGAATTGTTATTGTATCCACCATATGTTTATGTTCTTGTTCTAATGTGTAGGTTTCTTTCTGATATTGTTAATAAAAAAATTAAAAAAATTAAAAAAACATCATAACTAGCACAATACGTGTATATATATGCAGCCTACCTGCCTCTGTCCTACAACAGTTTTACGGCATCCCTCCTCCACCCCAACTCCTCACTCCTAATCTATTTTCATCCCATATTAGGGATTAGGGCTGGGCGGTATATCGAGTTTTGGCGATATATCGATATCTTTGTTCAACGCGATAAGGGATTAGACAATACCATTAATATCGATATGGGGTGTGTTCGACTTGAAGTGGCACTGTGAAGAACGATTGAGTATGACATGCGCAGTGCCACTTCAAGCCAAAAACACGCGACACTCCCCAGCTCTCACTCTGCGCGAACCCCGCCCACTTCATCACAAATTCGCCTGCGACATGGAGGGAAACACAGCGCCGGTCCACACTACAGAAGATGACTTGGTTAGTAAAAAGAAAAACAATGGTTCAGTTATTTGGAGATGGTTCAAGATCTGATGTGCAGCAAAAACCATCTGTATAGAATGCCATAAAACGTTTATGACAAAATGTGGAAGCACATCAAATCTCTTCCACCACTTACAAAATCACCATAAAGTGCAATATGATGAGTGTTTAGAACTTAACTTAGCTTCGTCTGCTACAATCTCAGCCACGAAGACTAAGCAGCCCGAAAAGTTTTCTGTCCAAAAACAAAGCTCGTTGGAATCTTCTTTTACCCGCTGCGTGCCTTCCGAAAATAAAAAATTCCAGATGGCGTGATATAACTAAGGCGGTAGCTTACTACATCGCTAAAGATATGGTTCCTGTTGCAACAGTGGAAGAGGAAGGTTTTAAAACGCTGCTAAAAAACATTGACCCAAGATATCAATTACCCAGTCGCAAGTACTTTGCAACAGAAGCCCTGCCAGAAATGTACACTGATTTCAGACGGAAGCTTTCGGACCGGCTCGCTAAAGTGGCTCATTTCGCGCTGACAACCGCTATATGGTCAAGCAGAACATGCGAGCCATATATGAGTTTGACAATACATTTTATTGAAGACTGGGAAATGAAAACTGCGTGTCTCCAAACTAGCTATTTTCCCCAAGACCACCGGGGAGCATATAGCTGAAGCCCTACAGGATGCACTTATAAAAGCAACTAGTTAAGAGACCCTAAAATAAAGTGTTACCATATATATATATATATATATATATATATATATACTACTTTTAGTAAGGAAGTTCTACTCAAAAACAACCTACTTGTTCTGACAAAATTGTTAGGTTTTCTACTGTTCTGTTTACATTGTTATTTGCACATCAGAACTGTGTAGCCTATTTAGTTAAGCAGGAGGAATTGTACTCCATTTAATTTTATCAGTTGTTTTTGCACATTCTCAGAGATAGATAAATGTTTTTTTTGTTTGTTTGTTTTTGTTTATTATTATTTGTTTTACAATTTGCATTATGTTGTGCAGCTGTATAATTTGAAATGGGGAAGCAAACCCTGATTTTGTTTTTCACAAGCTTGTTTTAATAAAGGTGATTGTGACATCTCACATGAAGCTTTGACTTGCAAGTAAACATTTCTTCCACTTTGTAGAAAATACCGATATGTATATCGCCATTCTTCCCAAAAATACTGAGATATGAATTTTGGTCCATATTACCCAGCCCTATTAGGGATAGGGGGAGTTATCTGGGTTTGGGCTATATTCCGGGCTCAGAGCCCTCCCCCAGGACAGCACGCCAAAATATGCTTACTATTTGCTATCCGATTAGATGTAAGGGTGAACTCGTGAAGTGATGTTATATTAACAAGGTTCGGGAGGAGCACGATCCGATAATCAACCAATGTGTGTGTGTACGTGTGTGCGCGTGTACGCATGCAGCCTACACTCTTAAGAAAAATGGTTCTAAACAGTACCAGAAAAGGGTTCTTCGGCTTGAAACAATAACAGAACCCTTTTTAGTGCTAAACAGAAACTTTAGGGTTCCATATAGAACCATGCTTTGAAAATGCTATATAGGACCTTATTGGTGTTATAAATAACCTTTTTAATTATAGTTTTTCATTAATATTAGTATGTTAATTCATAGTATTATTTGTATACATTATTTATTAATTGTTGTTTTTACCCCTCTATCTGCCTGGTCTTATAATATCTTGAAGTGTCTATTAGGGTTTTACATAAAATCAACAACAACAATGTGTCATTTAGGTACTTTTTTTAATGACACAAAATTGTAGCAAAAATGACAGTGTTCTAACAACAATTAATAGCAGAATACATTAATGAATGACAATGGACATTGAACATAAATAAATGCTTAAAGAAATAAAACAAAATAGAACATAAAATAGTGTAGTTAGTGCCGCAGAGGTAAGAAGAAAACAGAAAATACAGCAAGCACAAGTCATTTTCACACTACTTCTGCCAGTTAGCTCCTGTGTTTTTTTGTTTTTGTTTTTACAGTACCCTACATTGTATTAAACAGTTGTAAGCTTAGCATAGAACCCCAGTATATTTTAAAATGTCATTGCTTCCTGATAATAGGTTGTTTGCACATGACGTCACTGGTGACGCGCGAAATGCAGCTGGAGGGCAGGAAGTGATTTTTCTCTCCATAGGAATTACTAGCAGAAACTCAAAATGCCATTGTTTATGGATGCTCAAATCGGACAAACCAAGAAACCACAAGGAGCTTTTATCGTGTACAAAAATGTGTTGCTCAAAAGGACTGAAAAACGCAGGAAAAAGTGGCTTGTCGGGAGGAGCGAAGCCGGATAATGCTCGTGTGTGCAAATGGTTAA
>NW_015546026.1:269079-271703 GCF_001515605.1 Sinocyclocheilus anshuiensis | reverse complement strand
TGAAGACCAAGCTCCAGTGAAATATCTTCACAATCCTCTATGATGCCTTTAAGTTCATCATTATCTGTATTTTGGTGGGATTGAATGGCAGTTTCTCTCTGCAGATGACGAGGTTGTAGGATGTGACAGCATCTGAAATGCACAATTGAGTTTAGAGTTACAGTTTGTCTCCTTTCATTTGTTTATGTGAAAACAATTGTTTATGAAGGCCAAAAGTAGTATGTGAGCACTTCACAATGTTAAAAGGAAAAAGTTATATAAAGTCAAGGGATAGCTGGGTATTTTTATGCATGAACCCTAGTAATAAAAAAATATCTAACAAAATGGGCCATAAATTCAATATCTTTGTTACTTACTTAGTGAAGAAGAGGAGAGTATCCTTACCTGAATAGAGCTGGTCACACTTACATGTTCTCTTAAACTAAAGTTTAAACTATTTGAAAGTTAAAATTTATAGACATTTTAAGAAAGAAATTATTTACCTGTTGAGAGTGTGCTGACAGTCCGTGTAGTTGGATGGCTGAGCTCCAGAAAATCAGTAATGAGGCATCTTAGAGTGTAGCCTCGGTTAGGGTTTTACATTATAACAACAACAACAACAGTAACAACAACAGCAGCATGTTGTGTGAATAATGTTTTTATTTACATGCAAAATTATCAGTGCTCTTAACAACAGTTATTAGCTGAATACATTAATGAATGACAATTGACATTGAACATGAATAAATACATGAAGTAAAACACAAAATAAGAACAAAAAATAGATGTGATGAAGACCAACTTTCAGTGAAACAATCACAATCCAATCAATATGATGCCTTTAAGTCCATCATTTTGGTGTGATTAAGTAGCACTTTTTCTCTGCAGATGATGAGGTTGTGGGATGTGATACATCTGAAACACACAATTGAGTTTAGAGTTAGTGTGCCCATGTGTTTACGTAAAAAACAATTGTTTATGAAGGCCAAAAGCAAAAATGGACAGTATGTGAGCCCTTCACAATCTTAAAAGAAAAAAAAAGTGATATAAAGTCATGGGATGGTTTTAATATTTTTTTTTCTGACTGGGTATGTTTATACATAAACCCAACTAATAATTTAAAAAAAAAATCTAACAATATTAATTATAAATTCATTGTCTCTTTTACTTAGTGGAGAAGAAGAGAGAAGTTTCCACAGCTTAGCAGAGCTGCACACACATATATGTGACCAAAAAAAAAAGAGAGATAAGAACATGTTTGTTTGGAAGCCTGTTACATTTTTAAAGTTAAATTTGTATTTAAATTTAAGAACGAAATCATTTACCGAACCCCAAAAACATGTTTGTTTGGAAACCAGTTACATTTTTAAAGTTAAATTTGTATTTAAATTTTAAGAATGAAATCATTTACCTGTTGAGAGTGTGTTGACAGTCTGTAGTTGGATCACTGAACTGTAAGGAAATCAGTAAGGAGGAGCTTTGTCAGTTACAGATTTGAAAAACAAAAGAACCCTAAATTGGCAGACTAAATTCAAAAATAAAGAACCCTAAACTCTAACACAAAGAACCATTTCAGCATAAAAGGGTTCTTCAGAATGCTATGGTTCTAAATAAAACCATTACTGCATGTAAAGAACCTTTAAACAACCATCTTTTTTTACAGTGTGCCTCTGTCCTACGACAGTTTTCCGGCATCCATCCTCCACCCCAACTCTTCACTCCTAATCTATTTTCATCCCATATTAGGGACAGGGGGAGTTCTCTGGGTTCGGGCTATATTCCGGGCTCGGAGCCCTCCCCCAGGACAGCACGCCAAAATATGCTTACTATTTGCTATCCGATTAGATGTAAGGGTGAACTCATGAATTGTTAGTTAATTTGTGTCAAATGTGTCAGACATTGTCGTTTCTTTCAGCGTTTTGTTTTGTTTCATTTATATTCATTTTGTCTTGTTTTGCTTTGCTCTGTTCTGTTTCTGTGTTTCTTTGTTCCAGTGTTTTGTTGTACTTTTGTTATTTTTAATGTTATTTTAACATTAAATCTGAAATTGGATTCTGCGCTCTCCATGTTTCTGAGTTCGCCAAACTTTACAGAAGTCCTGACCAATAATGAATGCAGCAGATTAACTCATGAGCTTTCGGCAAGGTATGAACACCATCGTGGCCTACACCAAATCATTCTGTGGTCTGGCTGGCTATGTGGACTTGGAGGGATTGTGTGCTCAAACACTTGTTTTGAAAAAAAAAAAATCACGATATGTCCCAGCCCTGCCGATTCCGCTTTGGTTTCTCTGCTGTGGTGCTCTGATCTGCCAACAACCCTGTCGTCTCGTTCTCTGCTGAGGTGATTTTCTTCTCAGCCATGGTGGTCTCTGGCTTTGCTGTGGTGGTCTGTTCCGCCGGCGCCTCCGTGGTCTCTTGCTCTGCAGTGGTGATCTCTGCTCGACTGTGGTTGTCTCCTGCTCCCCTGTGGTCTCTAGTTCCTCCACTGCCCCAGAGCCCAGGTGCACGTTCACCTCTAAATCCTGGCCCATCGTCCTGTCATCCATCGGCTGAAATTTGGTTCTTGTTTTGTTGTCTTTTGACATGACAATAGCTATCCCTGGTATATATATATATATATATATATATATATATATATGCCGT
>NW_015546026.1:263540-268867 GCF_001515605.1 Sinocyclocheilus anshuiensis | reverse complement strand
TATATATATATATATATATGCCGTATATAAACCCTTGTGTTTACCTTGTTAATGTGTCAGGTCTTGTTCTTACATGGAGGTTATGTTTTGGCTCAGTTTTGTTTTATATGTTTCCTGGTTGCAGTGTTTTGTGTACTTTTGTTATTTTATAACATTCAAGAATGAGCAACTGGTCCTGCTCTCTCCATATTTCTGAGTTCACCAAATATTATATCATTTAAAAATTGATGTTTGTGTTTTGGAGAGACTAGGGTATTGGTGTATTTTGTTCAAATTCAGTATGTCACTCTGTATTAGTGTTTCTATGGTTTCCCACAAGCTTAGCACACACTCTACACCTACTCATCCCCATATCACCCAAAACACACTCACTCATTTGCATATTGCCCAGTTATGAATTGGGAGATGAAGGCTGAGTGAGAAAAAAAATGTATGTTTGAGCAAGTGTTTCATATCCTCTTTTAACGTTAGTGTCTGGGCAAAAGAGACATCCGTTATTTTCTAGAATTTTCTGTATGTCTCATTGACTATTTTTCATGTTTTTCTCAGGAATGTGTGGTGGAGTGTGAGGAGCATCTGAATGCAGGCAGCTCTTGGAGTTTGTGCAAACGTTTTATGCTGAATGCTGATAACACTCCTGAGGGTAACCGAGCATCCACAGAAATGGAACGCTTGGACACCCAACAGCACCCAGTAGACAAAAAATACGGTGGCTTCATGAAGCGGTATGGGGGTTTTATGAAGCATTATGGAGGCTTCATGAAGCGTTATGGAGGATTCATGAAGAAGACTGCAGAGCTCTATGGGCTGGAGCCAGAGGACGTTGACCATGGCAGAGCAATCCTGACTAATCATGATGTTGAAATGCTGGGCAATCAAGTTGAGTCTGATGACGAGAGGGAGGAGGAGGCTCTGACAGACGTCCTTGATTCAAAGGGAGAAGCACAGAGTGTAAAGGGTATGGCAAAACGTTATGGGGGCTTTATGAAGAGGGGACAGCTTTATGACTTGGAGAGTGGGGTTAAGGCACTAAAAAAACGGTATGGGGGCTTCATGAGGCGTGTAGGTCAACCACAGTGGTGGCAGGAGTCTAAACGCTATGGAGGCTTCTTAAAACGCTCCCAAGAGGAAGATGAAAATTCATCAGAGATAGAAAAGAGGTATGGTGGATTCATGGGATATTAGGATGGTATTTTCTGCTGTGTCCTATAGTCCCCTTCCTCTCTAGCCCCTTAGATACCACCTGAGAACCGAAAGAGGAAACATGCTTTAAATGTGCTCATAATGTTTTAATGAAGTGTTTATGTCTTTATTGTGGTGATATGATTTAATCTGTATAAGACCTATTAAAGACCTCAAACCATGGATATATTGTCTTAACATTACATATCGAATCTGAATTCAAATTTACATTTACAAGTTGTGTAGCAGATTTTAATAATCAGGATTACCTTCTTCTGGCAAATGCTGTATCGCACCCATTTTTCTTTTTTAACACTACAATTCTGGTTTGCATGAGACATTCATTCAGTCTAAAAAGAGGAACATTTTAGAGAAAACAAGACAGACATTTACTTCTCCATTACATGGTGATTATTTCTTCATGACATGTCTTTCACACATATGTATATTTTATTAGGTACCAGTCTGAATATTGTCATTTGCTGTATAGCTTGAATAAACTGCTCGAAACTGCACTAGAATGTGCGTCTTGAATAGAAATGCCTTTTTTTTTTTTGGTGCACAAGGTTTGTGCCTCAGCAGCCTTTTGTTAGTGAGTAAAAGCAAGTTGCATTACCTCTTCTGAATTGTGCTGAGATTATGTCGTCTCTGGACCAAACACGTTTATTTGAAGTGGTATTGTAATTGCATGTTTTATGATGTGAGTTAGAATTGAAAAGCACTTCTACTAATGGCATGACTATTATGAAACTCATACAATCAAGGCGAGAAAGTACACTTTCAGGGGGATTTGAATTTGTGAAGCAGTTTTCAAAAAAAATAATCCTGCATGGAAAATTCACCACATACACAGATTACAGATTAAGCACCACTAGTGTGAGGAAGCAATAAATACAGCATGTTTTCACTGTTTCTATTTGAATGTATTTTACACGTGGCATATCTAAGCCAGATGTCTCTTACCTTTGATCCTAAGCATAACCATAACCATGTCATTGCTAAACAAGAGCTCTGCCATGCATTAATTAAAAGCTAGCAATTTTGGGCCCTATGAAAGAATATGAGGTTGGGCCCCCTACCGCACCAAACATACACTATATTGCCCAAAGTATATATAGGGACACCCCCTTCTAATGAACAGGTTTGACTACTTTAGTAATTTCCACGAGTACAAATCTTAATGTTTAAGCATATAATGCTATTCTAGGGAATTGTGTGCTTCTAATTTTATACCAATAGTTTGGACAGGACCCTTTTCTATTCTAACACGACAATGCCTCTGTGTATAAGGCAAGGTAAAAAAAAAAAAAAAGAAAAAAAAGATTGATTCGGTCAATCTTTTTTTTTTTAACCTTGCCTTATATACAGAGGCATTGTCGTGTTAGAATAGAAAAGGGTCCTGTCCATACTATTGGTATAAAATACAATTCCCAGCTAAAGTATTTTTTTAAAACAGTGGATAAGTAATTCACTCCTTGATTTGCTTAATAAAAGCCTCCTTTGAGATCGTTTTGACAGACATGTTTATTGTGTATTATTTTCAACGTGTTTATTGCTAAATTTAGTGTGGCAAAATAGAAGTGCAGTCATAATTCGCAAGTAGTGTATCTGGTTGCCATGACAAGCTCACGCGCTTGTAACTCTTTGGTAGATACATTTATAATTGATATTACATTACTATTACCACTGTTACTACTAATAAAACAGATCTCTGGGGGCCCCAAAAGTGCGTGGGCCCTTAGAATCGTCCTAACTCCTAACTTCATACACTGTTTATTTGGAGTGCAACCTAATAACTAAATGCTTGTTTAAACCAAGGATGATAACTGTAACGAAATAACTAGCCTATATTAACATCCACATAACAGACGAAAACATTCAGTTTATTTATGCCCTGCAGTTCTGTTTTTAGCCTATCATTCATCAGCTGGGCAAAATTCACTGCAGCCTTGTGATCTCGATTATATTGTTATGCTACTCTGATGTTAGTGATATGGCTCTGCTATTCTATTCTCTCTCTCTCTCTCTCTCTCGCTCTCTCTCTCTCTCTCTAAATTGTATGGTTGTTATGATTATGGTTATCAATGTTTGCTTGAGCAGACCTTAATCGTGTATAGGCTGGCTAATATTGTTACAGAAGTTATACCATCTTGACTATGCTAGCTTAGAACAGATTTGTAAATGTCACATATTAATTCCACCACCATAATAAAATGAGCTGCCTGCAGCTGTAATTCACTTTATGAATTTATTCAAGGCAACTGATAAAAGTTTAATTCAATAGTCAGTTTATTTTCTCCTATGCGCGCGTTAAGGAAACTGGCGGGCGTCAAATGGTTAAAAATATGCCGCGCCCATCACATCCTGTCCCGTTAGTAGGCTACTCTCGCTACACAAATACTGAACTTTGTCTTTCAGTGAACACGAATTGGACAGCCAGTGCAAAGGTCGATAATCCATCCACTCGGTTAAACGCTAAATGAACCTGCGTTGTATTAGTGAGCGCTAATCGAAACGAGTGAGGTAAGACAAGTTGTTGAGCATTAATAGACAACGAGTAAATACGACTACATGATAACGTTCGCCTGAATTATTCATTTGTGATGGCATCGTACATTTTCTATTGTTGAAAACTTGCTAAACGTAACCGTTGTCTCTAGGATCTATTCATCATCATCATGAACTTTCTCTTGGAGACTCTTCAGGTGCTTTTGATGTCACTGGTCTACAGCTTAGAAGCATTCGTTAGGTTATTTATACCGCCTCGAAAGAAGAATGTGTCCGGGGATTTCGTGTTGCTGACCGGGGCGGGCAGTGGCATAGGTCGCCTCATGGCCCTGGAGTTTGCGCGCCTGGGCGCGCGCCTTGTGCTGTGGGATATTAATGAGGACGGTAATAAAGAGACTGCTAGTATGATTAAAGAAACGCACGGAGCGCGAGCGTACACATATACCTGCGACTGCAGCAACCGGGAGGAAGTGTACAGAATCGCAAACCAGGTAGAATACACGGTTGCACTTCAGTACAAAGACACATGTAATCTTCCGTCTACATACTTGTGTAAGTAACTGCAGTGTACATAGCTGACAACTGGACGTAGGCCTAGACACAGTATATTTTATTCATTTATATATTTCACATTCATGTTTTAGGTGTATTAGATTTTATTTATCTGTACATTTTAATGGGATTTGCCTTTTCATTTATTTGAGGACTGGAAAAGAATGTCATTGTGTGCCACAGGACCTACACAAGTGCCAAATTTGTAATGACCATTATGACTAAACATTCACTCTCTTTTGCTTAACTGTGTATTTATTTTCAGTATACTGTAAAATGTTTTATCATCATAACAGTGTCTATTAATCATTTTTAATGGTTTCAGCTTGATTTTCTTAAAATGTTTAGCCAGTTTATTTTCTCCTATGTGCGCATTGTTAAGGAAACGGGCGGGCGTCAAATGGTTAAACATATGCCGCGCCCATCACATCCTGTCCCGTTAGTAGGCTACTCTCAGTGGCGGCTCGTCGGGGGAGGCAGGAGGCACAGCTTCCCCATAATTTTGAGGTGAAAATGGGAGGAGGACCATTTAATGTTAATAAAATTCACAATTCATTTCAGTTCATGTCTCAGAATGTGTATTTGTTGTTTGTAATTTCACAGCTGTAATACCATAACGTGAAAGCGCCGCTTTTCTATCGCGAATGTTCCGAATCTGCTGATGTAACGGTAATTACAACCGCTAATGATAGAGAAGGGGAGGGGGAGGCCGGGGGAGAGCTAAGCTCTCGTGACTCCGTTGGTAAAAAAAATGAGCCAATCACCATCGAGTGTTCACTTTCAGCGCTGAGGAGTGTTGAGAAAAGAAACCTTGCAAGGGAGGCTAGCCTTCCCTTCTGATATCAACCAATCATCAAAGAGACGTAAATTACGTGATATTAGTTTGAACGGCTGCCGCTGCGCTGATAATGTACCAAGTACTTATGATGAGTAGCGATATTGAATATTTGATCGCCAACAGATTTACCAAGCTGTCATTCAAACAGTATATATACAAATTTAGGGAAAACAGCCTAAGCTGGATATAGGCTACAGCAGTCGGCTTAATTAAATGGCGCAACAGGCAGCTCTCTTTTAACACAGAC
>NW_015546026.1:256270-263086 GCF_001515605.1 Sinocyclocheilus anshuiensis | reverse complement strand
GAGGCTAGCCTCCCTTCTGATATCAACCAATCATCATAGAGACGTAAATTACGTGATATTAGTTTGAACGTCTTCCGTCTAATAATAATAATAATAATAATAATAATAATAATAATCGGCAGGGATCCTAGACCAATACAATTAGTGTGCCTCCTCTATTTTAAAACCCACGAGCCGCCACTGACTCTCGCTACACAAATACTGAACTTTGTCTTTCAGTAAACACAAATTGGACAGCCAGAGCGAAGGTCGATAATCCATCCACTCGGTTAAACGCTAAATGAATGGAGCAAACCTGTTGTATTAGTGAGCGCTAATCGAAATGAGTGAGGTAAGACAAGTTGTTGAGCATTAATAGACAAAGAGTAAATACTACTGTCAGACTCTGTTCCATGTTTTGTGTGTGTCCTGCTCCCCTTGTGCCTTCCCATGCCCTTATTTGGTTAGTTTCCTGTTCCTGTCCTGATTAGTTTAGTTCATTTGTCCCAGGTGTTTCCCTTGGTTTCATTGCTCCCAGGTGTCCGTGTGTGTCCGTGTGTGTCCGTGTGTGTCCGTGTGTGTCCGTGTGTGTCCGTGTCCCAAGTTCTCCTGTCCACTGTTGTACGTCTTCCTGAGTTCGTCTCCCTTGGTTCCTGTAAATAAAGTCTTCGCCATGGCCTCCAAAACTACCTGATCCGCCATGGCCTCCCGAGTCCCCTGCTCCGCCATGGCACCCGAACGGGTACCACTCTGGAGGCCCACTGTCCCGTGTCTGTCCTGAGGGACCTCCAGAGTGCCCACCCCCCTCCCCATTGGATGTTATATGGCGTGAGGACACGCCTTCCGGAGGGGGGGGCGTTATGTCAGACTCTGTTCCATGTTTTGTGTGTGTCCTGCTCCCCTTGTGCCTTCCCATGCCCTTATTTGGTTAGTTTCCTGTTCCTGTCCTGATTAGTTTAGTTCATTTGTCCCAGGTGTTTCCCTTGATGTTTCATTGCTCCCAGGTGTGTCTCGTCATCCCCTCCTCCTGTGTGTGTATAAAAAGTGTTCCCAGTCCCAAGTTCTCTGTCCGCTGTGAACGTCTTCCTGTGTTCGTCTCCCTTGGTTCCTTGGTGGTTCATGCAAATAAAGTCCTGGCAACATATTCTCCAGCGTCTCCTCGTCCCTCGTGTGTGTGCAACGTGACAACTACATGATAACGTTCGCCTAAATTATTAATTTGTGTCATGTGTGACATCGTACATTTTCTATTGTTGAAAACTTGCTAAACGTATAACCAAATTGCTAAATTTCTTATAATCAAAAAGGTTGAAAAACCACAATGAACTGCTGTGACTAAGTTCTAACTTAGTCGGCAAGGTATGAACACCATATGGCACCGCTTTGATACTGTCAACTTTAGGACAACAGTAATCCCTTAAGTGTTAATTTTTGTTGAGTTTACATTTTGACAGAGTAATAAGATCTTGTGTAATTCATGACTCAATCCCTTTGTTTTATTAAGGTAAAGCGTGAGGTTGGTGATATCACAATTTTGATAAATAATGCAGGAATTGTTACTGGGAAGAAGTTCATGGAATCTCCTGATTCACTCATAGAGAAGTCTATGGAGGTCAATAGTGTGGCACATTTCTGGGTATGTATACCATCCATCCATCCATCTCTCTCTATCTCTATCTCTCTGTCTATTTTTGCCTCTAAATGATGCTAAAACAAAGCATGCATGATAGTCTATATCTCCTCTTAGATGTACAAGGCATTTCTGCCAGCAATGATTGCTGCTAATCATGGCCATTTGGTCAGTATTGCAAGCTCCGCTGGACTTATTGGAGTAAATGGACTGGCAGGTAGATGTTCTAAGTTAACAATGTAAATTTCTCACTTATAAATAAGTACACATTTCAAATGACAATTGTGCTTTTGAATGTTTTGTACAGATTATTGTGCAAGTAAATTTGCTGCAGTTGGCTTTGCTGAGTCTATGGCACTAGAGCTGCTGGCCACGGGCTGTGATGGAGTGAAGACCACCATAGTCTGCCCATTTTTCATTAACACTGGCATGTTTGATGGTGCCAACACAAAGTAAGAAACATACTGTTTCTAAAAAATAAACATAACCTACTTTTCCTGCCTACTTAACCAAACATTTTCTGTATTGCTCAGCACTGTTTTTTTTTTAATGATAAACCTGTGGACATGGCTGCATAATTTATGAATGCCATCTGTGACAATGTAGCATGTACAATCTGCACCAGTACAATGGAGAAGCATGTACATGTACATTTCTTAATTTCTGTCATGACAACTCTCAGAGAGTTTAGCATGGTAATATACATGCCAATGTTTATGTGTTTGGTCTTGGTGAAATAGATCTACTACACTGCTACGGCAGAGCAAGTACTACTGCCAGTACATCCACAGACATTGTGCTGTGAGCACGTAGAAAATACTGCTGCTGCACATATAACATATATGAAATAACCCCCATATGTAACATGCATAAAATTAACCTGTAGCAGATCTATACAGGTGGAGATGGGGAAGGTGGAGGGTTTCTGAGCGTGCTGCAACTGCTACAGCAAGCACTATCCAAGTATTTGAATGTTGAGCAGTAAGCTCATTGGCTGCTTATGTGAAAAGAAACCAATCAACTGCACCATTTGAATGATGATGATGTAATTACATCTGTATAATTGAGTTAGAACATATTGGCCTGCGCCATCTAGAGTTTCATTACAGAACTTCTTTATCCAACTACTTGTATCCAAAGAAGCTTACAAATGAGAAATAAAAAAGAGTTTCATCCTATAGAAAGAATAACATGAGAAGTGCTAAAAATACAAAATCTATAAGAGTACATGCTAGAACAATACGAAATGGTGAGCATAGAGATTTATTTTGAATACAGTTAACATTAACAGGATTATGTCATGTTCTTAATGCAGTTTTTTAAACATTTCTTGAATATTATAAGGGAATCATCTGTCTGTAGGGTTAGTAAGAGCATTCTACCAGTGCAGTGAGGAACAATGTACATGAAATTCATTAATACATGGGAAAGTGATAATGTGTCTTTATGTGGTGGTACCATGAGTCACGGCTCACTTTATAACTGTAGGCTTTTGAAGGGGATGTAAATTTGTATGAGTGGAGGTAAGAGAGTGCAGAGCCAGTGGCTGTTCTGCACACAAACGTCAAACATACAGTGCACTTAAACATGCATTACATTGTTATATAATATGTTGAAAAACATAGAACCAGTTTTATCCAGAGTTTCTGCATATCTGTATGCATTATGCAGTTTTAATTAACTGGATTATGATGAAATAAGAGTAACAGTGAGTTTGCTTGAGAAAGAGACACTCATGTAGGACAGACAGAATATGACAGAGGTCATGTAATTCACCCAGTGCTCTCTAAGATCTGTGAGTGAGTGTGTGTGTTTTTCTCTTATTCTCAACATGGAAGAGTGTTTGTATGTTTGGAATTTATTACTGGTCGAACTGTCTAAGTGGGTCATAACCCAAAGATGGGTTACAGGTCTGTTTGCAGACAATAGGGAAAAAGCAATGCTAAATGCAACTACGAACTATTAACTAAGGTGGGCTGCAGGTGGGTTCAGTGCATGTAAACACTGAAATTCAATGGTCAGTTTTCTCATTCAGCCTATAATCATGTTAATCATTTTGCATATTGTAGGGTCTGTGTAGTTCACTGTATACATTTCATTATTTGATTCTAAGGAGGTTTTTGGTTACTTTTGTAAATTTGTTCAATTCAAATTAAAGGGGTCATATGATGTGATTTAAATTTTTCCTTTCTCTTTGGAGTGTTACAAGCTCTTGGTGCATAAAGAAGATGAGCTGATCTGTGCTGGTCGCTGAGGGAATATATCAACTTAGTGCTGTGGATCGCCGGATCGGCTTTCACTGTGGACTAAGTGGAGTCCAGCCCGGGGTCGTCTCATGTGGTTGCCGCTCCTTCGTCGAATCCGCCGGCTGCGCCATTCTCAACCCCGCCGCCTCTGCTCACTCTAGCCCGGCCTCAGCTCACGCTAAGCCGCGGCTTCCGCTCACGCTAGGCCGCCGTGTTTTTCGTTGTGAAAGCGAAACTACTTTGTTTGGTCTTCCAAAAGAGGACACGACTACAAATCAGTGGTTAAGTTGTATTTACAACACTGTTCCAGAACAGTTTAACCCAAATATCCAGATGTGTGCAGCACATTTTATGAAGGACTGTTTACTGATCCTGGTAGAGTAGACTACAATGCCGGCAGTTCTGACTCACAGTCTGTAAGTACGTTTTCATTTAAAGGATTTGCCACTGATACGCGAGTTTTGGGCAGTGTACCAGTTTGGGCACTGGCCAATCACAGCACACCTCGCTTTTCAGACCGATGAGCTTTGTAAAAATCGACTCGTTTCAAAAAGGCGGGGCATAGAGGAGAAACAATAATGTACAGTATGTGGAAAATAATGTGTTTTTTTAACTTTAAACCGCATAAACACATTTCATTACACCAAATACACAAAATAATGTTCTTTTTAGCAGCATCATATGACCCCTTTAAAACTAAAATGTGTTTAGCAAATAGTGCTACAGTATTATTGGTAACTAAAAGTATTTTCAAATTAGATAACATATCTCATAGATAGACAGAAGGAGCTAGAGAACATGTAGAATGTTTTTGAATGATGTATATGCGAATATTTTGGAACTGAATGTGGGAAGTTAATTGCAGCTTGCGAGTAATATTTGTGCATGTTGGGATGCCTTATTATTCCTGTAGTTCCTCTTATCTGCTTTGTAAATGTCTTAAAAGACGAAGTGCTTATACTGGTGTGTATGTGTGTTTTTTGCAGATGGCCCAGAATCATGCCTATTCTTGAGCCAGAGTATGCGTGTAGGAAAATTGTGGATGCTGTTAGAAGGGAACAGGTTTATGTTTATATGCCTCGAAGCATCTACATTGCCATCATTTTGAAGAAGTAAGTCATGCTGGACCTCAGTGTTAAAGATCTATTTTAATTTCATGTTTATCTATTATACTAACAGCATTTTAAGCCGTTATAAAATATCTGCTATGCTAAAGCTATACAACTTAAAGGGTGGTATCACCGTTGGCACAATTGGGTTTTAATAAAAAATTAGCTATATATATATATATATATATATATATATAATATATATACAGTAAAAAGGTGTTTTTTTCTTATTGTGCTCTGACAATAAACAGGGATAATCTCAGTGCAGGTAACACTGAGAAAGAGTATGCATTGTTCATTTACAACAATGTGAGAATAAAAAGCAAACTTATTTTTTTAACCTCTCTGATCTAGGGTTGTGTTTCACCTGTCTCTTCACAAACAGTATGACCGACACATGCAAGACTACTAAAGTCTTTTTCTCAGTGAAGCCAAAATCTAACGCTGCTTTCTGGTTGATGTGCAAGAGAAATAATTGAGAAATTTAAATAGCTTCATTTGTGTGTGTGTGTGTGTGTGTGTGTGTGTGTGTGTGTGTGTGTGTGTTTTCTTTCAGTTTGCATGTATAACATTTTCCATCTCTGTCTTGCTTTTACTCTGTCACAGTCTTTTACCCACTAAAATGGGTGTGCTGCTTGGTGAATATCTAGGAGCGTTCAACTTTATGGCAAAGTTCAAAGGCCATGGAAAAAAGAGCAAATAATTTCCACCACCAGAGGAATTCAGAACCAACCAGAGGACCAGATGGACAAATCACAGAGAGATGTTTGAGGAAACAAAACCGTGTTCTGCCACAAAATACTAAGAGAGTGAATGGAATAGTTACACATAAAACAAGCATAAAAGCACTTCTGACATTCAGCACTGTTTTAACCATTACAATTAACCAGTTCAAATTTTTTTTTAAATTATTATTATTTTAATAACAGCGATAGAGCCATTTGCACTTAATCTGCACCCAATAAAACATTTTGATGAAGAAAAGCTGTCTCTTTGGCTTTAGAGGTTACATATTGTAGATTTGTTTTTATTTTTTTTTATGTATGTTTGACCAGAACCAAACTACTTTCTAATGACTTATTTAATGACTGACTGATTGTATTATGGAAGCAGTTGACTTGGCTTATTATTATGGCTCCTTAATAAATGTATAATAATAATAATAATATTGGTGTCACAAATCATCTGTTCTACGACTCTTATTTTGTGCATTGTTCATATTTTGTTTTTTTCTTATGTTCATTGCTTTCCATTGTCCCTATGTTCTCAGTTCCCGTGCTTAGTTTCTGTGTCCTTGGTTGCTAGTGTTCCTTTGTTGGTTTCCATAGTTAATCATTTGCTGTGTTTGAAATTGCCCCCTATACCCTCATTCACTATTCCCTACATTAGTTCACTAATATAGTCCACTTGAAGGAGTGAATGAAAACAAGTGAGCAAATTCAGACACTGGAAGGGCTGCCGCCTTTGCATAGTTTATGGTTGCAGTTTATAATCATAACTTATACAACTGGCAGCTCCAGTTTTCTAAAGCTGCAAGGCTCTGGTGAAAAATATTGTATGCCAGGACGTCAGGATGACTAGGCTGTGCCCAGGTCTCCGGAGCCTGCGACGATGCTCAGCTCCATCAACCCTCCATCTGCGCCTTCGGATCCACCAGCTCTGTCTCCATCGGTCGGTCCCCAGATGTTGGCAGCAACACCATCTACATCTAGGCTCCTCGCTCCCTCGATTCCGCCGTGTGTTGTCAGCTCTGGATGCTCTGGGTCTGTGCCATGTGCCAAACACCATCTAAGCTGCCAGGGCATCATCGTCATCCTCCCATCACCATCCCTTCGCCACATCCTGCCATCAT
>NW_015546026.1:255799-256169 GCF_001515605.1 Sinocyclocheilus anshuiensis | reverse complement strand
CCGATCTAAATATACTTAAAGTGGTTCCAATTTAACACAATTTCAATATATTACATATATTACAAATAGATTAAAATCAAACTTAAGCATATCTTGAAATACACTTAATATACTTAAAGTTGTTTCAAAATAATACATTTAATATGCACTTAGTATAGTATAATTTAAATATAGTATGTCTGAAAAAGCACAATTTAAATATATTTCTTTTTCAGCTGGGCTATCATGGAAACTAGCATCTGTAAACTTTAATTAAACTGTTTAATAAAAGGGAAATTTGTACTTCCCTTTCATGGGAACTGCGAACTGCGTCCTCTAGGGGTCGCTATGGGGAACGCCTCGTCGTGACCCGTGTCTGAAGCATACATTG
>NW_015546026.1:244064-255595 GCF_001515605.1 Sinocyclocheilus anshuiensis | reverse complement strand
TCCCGATCACCAGGATATCCCCTCTTGCTGAGGCATCGAGCGGGAGGTATAGGTGGCATTACGAGAACCTTCCCGTGTAAATGCTGTCTCGGGAAGTGCTCCCCTCATCTTTGAGGGTTGTATTTGAGCTTGCCTATCCCGTTTGCGGTTCCCTGAGTAGGGAACGAGACACTGCGTCCTCTAGGTTTTTTGTCATGCTGCGGACGCAAGCTTCAGACGAAGAAGTGCTCCCGGCGCCTATTTATACTATAGTCGCACCGGTAGTGACGTCATGGCTGTCGCCGGCCAACGAGTTGGTGTTTTTCAATGTATGCTTCAGACACGGGTCACGACGAGGCGTTCCCCATAGCGACCCCTTGAGGACGCAGTGTCTCGTTCCCTACTCAGGGAACCATGGTTACATAAGTAACCTGAGACGTTTTGTGATATTACGCTGTACCCACATTGGACAAGCAGTTTGGAAAATGGATGGATAGATAATTCAGCTGCAAGAGTCATCTGGTAAGATGCAGGAATTCATTTGGCACGACCCTCAAAGTACATTAAGGGTATGGGGCGATTTCGGACACAGCCATTCTGTTCATTTTTATCCTGTTTAATTACTTGTTATCTTTTGTATTTATAGCACTGTGTTTGATTCCTTTGTTGGCTGATTATCGTCTTTGCTAAGCAGATCTGTTACGTTTACCATTGCCTGTTTTTTTGATACATATGACTTAAAGGATTTTTTTTTTTAAATAAATCTACTGCATTTTGATCCTCACCCTTAGCCTGCACATTAAAGGATAATCGACCACTACAATGGCTTGGATCTGCCAGCAGTGGTACAATTCCTCCACCATACCCTCATATTTAGATTTTGTGTATCGTATTATCCAGAGGATTCCTTCTGGGCATTCCTTTTGGCTGGGTTGAATGCACAGAACAGAGCACACCTGCCTGGTGATGGTCCCCAAGAGAACTTCTGCAAATTTCATACAATGTGTGCTGTTCTACTGTAGAACCACTTTTAGAGTGATTGAGAAGAATGAGTCAGCCATGGACCAAGAGCCAGTGCTGTCACCAGTCAACTTGTTTAAGGACTCTTTATTTTTATGTTCTTTTCTGTCTATTTTTCTTATTTTGAAGTAAATTTCTTTCCATTTTCCTTTTCCATTGTTTTCGATACTTCCGACTTCTAGGATTACCTTTTTTAAATAAATATGTGGCATTTTGATTACATTGCCTGTATGTTACAATTGGTTGCTGAGAATTGGATTTTTTTTTTAATCAATGCACTACTATGAAAACAAAACAGCACCATAAAACACAAAAACTTTATTTATACAACAGGATCTGTGTGTGTGTACATTTAGTATAACTACACTAGAGAAGTGCAGTAAATAGGCCTACATTTTGGTCTCAGTGGAATTTTGCCTAACTCTATCCTAAAATCTATACCATAATATTATATAAATTTATTAATGTATTTACTTATATATGTTTATATCTTAATATATTTAATGTAAAATGTAATTTAAACACACACACATATATATATATATATATATGTCAACGATTCTGTGTTTTTCTGTCAATATGGGGTGCTGTGTGTACATTAATGAGGAAAAAAAATTAACTTAAATGATTTTAGCAAATGGCTGCAATATAACAAAGAGTGAAAAATTTAAGGGGGTCTGAATACTTTCCATACCCACTGTATATATAAATTATAATCAGAAATTGTAATGCAGTGTCAAGAGACAAAACATGACTGCTTCAAATATAATTGAAATCAAAATAAATTTGCATTTGCAATGATTTATTATTTTATTAAAATGTATAATTTTATTTAAATGGTAAAAGTGGGCATACATTACACCAGAATGGAGGCAGACTTGGGGCGCATTGTTAGGGTCTAAGCAAAATGCCTTTAGTCACTTTTGGCAGTGCGGTTTCGGAATACTGCAGGTATACTGCAGTGTTGTGGCACTTTTAGGAAAGAAAATTATCATAATTTCCTTAGATCGCGTGCTTTGTTTCAGAGAACATTTGTTTAAAATGCTCGAATTTATGTGAATTTCTGCTGCCCTTTTTTTTAGAATGCCTGCTAATTTTACACTATAAGGTTTTTACATGAATGAGACATTTTGTTGTATCTTGAGTCCTGTCTTCGATGTCATTGTCTCTGTGATCTTATGTAATCATGTTTCATCGTTGAGTCAAAAATGTTCAAAATGCAATAGGGTCTGACTCATCTGTAAATGACTAACAAATTAGTCATTAGGGATCATGACATGAGTAGGAGTGTACAATCCCAGCATATCAGTAATTCCAATAAAGGGACACTAAAGGCTTCCTATTGTCTTTACCTAGGAGGAATTATTAAATGTTAAAAACAAATAAAAATAAATTAGACTTCTAAATGTAGAATCAGACTGTCCCTTGGCCTTGTGACAAAAACATTAAAGCTGTCTAAACTGGGGCATTACATCTCAGTGCAGTATCTGTTGTGGGAGCAGTGCATACATTTGTGTGTATGTGGACACAAATCTTTAGGGCCATGCATAAAGAAGGACTACAAAGCCCACAAGTTCACTGATTATTGATGATGATTTAATTGCAACCAGGTACCAGCATTAAGCTTTATAAACATTTACTTACTATGAATTTATTACTGTGTATTTTTGATTATTCAGGCTCCACTGGGGGCAGGGCAGAGACTTTTTTCCAAAAAAGCAAATGTAGCAACGTCTAGGACAGGGATCCTCAAATCTGGCCCACGAGATCCACTTTCCTGCAGAGCTCTAACCCTAATCAAACACACCTGAAATCAATGTCTTCAGGATCATTAGAAAATCACAGGTAGGTGAGTTTGATCAGGGTTGGAGCTAAACTCCGCAGCGCATTGGCCCTCCAGGGCAAGATTTGAGGAACCCTGGTCTAGGACAAACCTTATCTAGTTTCAGAAACTCACCAGTACTTAATTTTTCTGGACACCTTTTTAATGGTTAAATTACATTTTATTTATCAAAAACCATGTCTAATTAATTAAAATCATGAAACATAATTATAATAATGAAACAATTTAACATCAATTTATTAAAATTTAACAAAAATTACATGTTTAGGGCCCTATGAAATGTTTTTTTCCCCCCACCTTATGTTTTATTGTTACCAAATTCTGTTTTAGCATGTCTAATTATATGAATGCATAAAAACAAGTTTCATTTATTCTTACAATAGCCTTATGATTTTTTTAGCCTTATATCAAAACAACCTTATAAAATTCATACACTACATGGTTGAGTACATAGTGCGTAAGTACATACGTGTATAGTGTATCATTTGGGACGTAGTTAATGTCTTAGAGTTAAACCAAACTTATTTTGACGAGTTGCCGTGAATTTACATTTCTGTGTGTATATGATAAGATGCTAGTTTAACTCAAATGCAACAGTAAAATGCTCATGAAGTGACTCTCAGAGCAGTTCTGGAGATGTTGTTCATGTATTTATGTCCTAGTGAGACTTTAGACGCTGAAATCACCGTGAGCTTCGCGCATAAAGTTAGTAAACAAAACTGCGCCTGCACCATTCATTTACACAAAACATGCAGGATTCATATTTAAATAGTCTTTTTGCGGCTTAATATTTACAAGTAATAGTCCATATCGTGATTTAGATTTAAGCGTAATGACCTTTTGATTAATTCAGCCAAACTTTGACAAATTCTGTGAAATTCTGCATTAAACTGTAAATTCCGTTTTTATAGCTAGATTCCGCGATTTGATCCACATTTTCCGCATTGCATAAATCATAGGGGCCTACTACTCTGGGTCCTAAAGATGGTGCTTTTATGTAATTTATTCTCAAACTATCAGAAAATTACACTGCAACATGTCTACAATGTCAGCGCCTTCTGGAAATTGACAGTGCATGTATATCATACCTCGCCGATGACTACTGAGGAGCAACAAGGACTTTGTTTACTGCAGAAGCCATACCCTGAGACCTCAGCCTTGGTCACTAATGCTACCTGCTCAAGGAGACATCACAAGAGGTGTGACGGGGACATAAACCTTGAGGCATATAAGCTAGGCTAAAGGCAAACCCCACAACACCGTACGGTTTGCCGAGGTGGTTTGTGTTGCTATATCAACAAAGAATGGTGTAACAATGCTGTCATAGTCTCCAAACACTGTTCGTCACTGGTAGAGTTCATGTTTGTAAAGTGTTGACACTCCTATCTGCTGCGGGAGTTCACAGCCATTGTTACTGTCATTGTATATATACCCCGTGTGCTAACGCTTCACATACTGTACAGCTCTATCAGCAAGCAACAAACCAACAACCGTGATGGCTTTTTCATTGTAACTGGTGACGTCAACCAAGTAAAGAGTTTTGCAGAAGTTCTACCAACATTCTAACTTTGCAAAAAGGTGAACACATTGGACCTGGTGTACACAACTGAAAAATAAAGGACAAAAAACTGCATACAAAGCTCTCCCCCGCCTCCTCCTCAGGTACTCAGATCACATCTTTGTCATGCTAATTCCAGCATACAGACCTCTTCTCAAACTCGCCAAACCGGTTTAAAAGCATATCACAGTATGTCCAGATGATGCTGCCTCAGCACTACAGGACGGCTCCCAGGACACAAACTGGAACGTTTAAAGACACAACCTACAACCATCAAAAAAACCTGCAAGAGTACACTGAAACAGTGACTGCTTACATCAAAAAGTGCAATGATGATGTGACAGTCACCAAGACCATAACCATATGTGTCAACCAAAAGCCATGGCTGATAGCAGATGCCCATAGGCTGATAAAGATCACATCAGGATATAAAGCTGCCCTCAAAACAGTAAGAACCAATGAGACACAAGATTCAACGCTCCCCTGAGCATGCTAGACACATTATTATTGCTAGTGGCATTTTACACAGTATTTGCAAAGCTTGCAACCTTTCCTCTTTGGTCATGATGGTGATCATGATTACTTCTGATGAGAATGATAAAGATACTTCCGACCACCTATTACTGAGTGTTTCTGGGAAAGCATCAATATGAGACTGCTTTGCTAGCTTACATTTTTGATATTAGCAAAACTAGTTGACAATATGTAATAATACATCAAATTGTTTATCATCATATTTTATTTACTCAAAACATATGCACAATCATTGTGTGTTTAATCTCATCAGTTTTAGTATGTAATATCAATATTCATATTGAATTTCCAGAAACTTTACTTGCAATTTGAGACTTTTGAGACAACACCTCTTTACCTAAGTTCACTACTTCAGACTGATGTGCCCTCCAGAAGCTTGTGCTCTGCAAGTGAACAGCAAATCATAGTACAATCCCAAAGAGGCACAAAATCACTTTCACAGGCTTTTACTTGAATTGTTCCCTGCTGATGGAATGACCTGCCCAACTCGATCCGAGCAGCTGAGTATTTAGCCATCCTTCAGAAATGGCTAAAGACACATCTCTTCCATCTTGGCCCTTTAAAGGTCCCCTGAAATGCTTAGAAACACGCAGCGTTACTCTATGTGTTGATGTCATTTTAACTGAAACAGGAAGACAGGGCAGGACATATCAAGTAGCCCCGCCCCTTTTTAAAATAGCCAATAGCGTTCATTTATATCACAGCTTGGGCTAGAGCCGTTGAGCTCCGTAAAGCCGCATTTGACAGGGTATGCCAGCCACAATCTCATCCATATTGCTATAAAATATAGCATTCTGTGTAGAATTTAAATAGCTCCGATACATTTTGTGGTCTGCGCCGACTCGCGCATGTGATCCTCTCCGTGCTATCCTGTCTCTGGACAGGAGCAGAGTGTGTGTGCAGTGCAGTGCTTAGCGTGACACAGCGCGAAACCAGACTTCTTTTTTTCCTCAATGGAAAGCATATTTACACTGTTTGAATAGTTCCCTATCCCCTACATAGTGAACTACGTGCCATTCACTGTACAGAAAATACTAATTCTGTGGACAAGTGATCTATTTCAGCCACGGCTTCAGCGTCTATTTTATAGTGTAGGCGCTTCGGATTCTAGAGAGCATTTGATTGGACAGAAAGCTTGATGAGAAGCTGAAGTATGATGTGACGTCAAAAAAAATAATTGAGCCGTTTTGGCAGAAGTGACGAACTGCAAGCTTTGAATGCTTATATCTTCTAAATGAGAATTGTGTCACTGTTTTAGAGCACACTGCCTTATAGATAACCTTAAGACTAACATATTGATACTAACACCCAAAAAACTTTAATTTTGATTTCATGGGGACTTTAACACTAGATCTCTCAATTCTATTTCTATGTGCTTGTATTTTGTTTTTTTTTTATAAAAACTTGACCCTTTAACACCAATAATTTTTATTCTATTTCTATTGTATATACTTGTCTTCTTTTATTTAAAAAAGAAAAAACTTGACTCTCTAACACTAGCACTCTCTATTCTGTTTCTATTCTATCTACTTTGTATTCTTATTATTTATTATATATAAACCTTGCTACATAGATTATATTATATATGAACCTTGATACATACTGATTTAGACTAACCGGGCAGCATTTACATCTTGGTTCTCTATTTTTGGCTTAATTACTTATATTTTCCTCATTTGTATGTTACTTTGGATAAAAGCATCTGCTAAATGATTAAATGTAAATGTAAAATAAATGTAGAATACCAACAGATGTGATCAAATTATTCAGTAACCATGGTGATTAACAAATGGTGGGAAAACAGAGAAACAAAAGTGACCAACTAGATAACTAAGGCAGACAAAATATGAACTGAACACAATGAAAAAGAAATTAAAACAGAACATAATTATTACAGTGCTCTGTGCAACCCCTGTAGCTTGTGAGGCAGAAGGCACATTTGGAAGACACAGGGAGACATCTAGTGATGATACAGGAGATGCATCAGGTGGACCGGCTCCATCATCATCCACCACACTCACATGGACAACATTAAACAGTGAAAACAAGTTTATTCAATCCCAGTGCGTTGTTTTTTTTATTTTATTTTTTATTGATTTGCAGAATCTGGGGTATCTGCATTGCACAAATGGGAGGAACATTCCTTGTCAGGGATCTGGGTCTGGTGGTTCTTCCTCTCACCACCAGAGGTCGCCATTTCCCATCCTCCCGGACTCTTTCTCCTTCACTCCACTCACCTGTTTTCTCATTACCTCATTATTGATAGATTTGTCCCAGCTGTTACCCCGAGGCGGCGGGGTCCGCTCGCAATTCCCCCGAGGCAGCGGGGTCCGCTCGCAGCTCCCCCGAGGTGGCGGGGTCCACTCATAGTTCTCACGAAGCTGCGGAACTCACCATTTCCCGTTCCCAGGCGGCAGCCTCACACACACCGCGGTGGTGGCCTCTGGTTCTGCCCTGGGTCCCCATCCCGCCGGCTCTGCCCCAGTCCCCAGGTCCCCCTATATCACACGTACCCGGAACCCCCATCCATCCCCCTACTCCACCCCCGCTCTGTTGTTCCCCTGGTTGGGCGCTCGGGAACGTCTGGAAGCCGTTCCTTAGAGGAGGGATCCTGTCAGGGATCTGGGTCTGGTGGTTCTTACTCTCACCACCAGAGGTCGCCATTTCCCATCCTCCCGGACTCTTTTTCCTTCACTCCACTCACCTGTTTTCTCATTACCTCATTATTGATTGATTTGTCCCAGCTGTTTACCTGATTACCTCTTCCTCATAAGCTCCCTGTGTTTTCTGTTCTGGGCTTGTTTGTCTCACTTAGGTGTCGGTGCACACCTTTGATTTGTGTCTACCCTGTGCTCAGTTTATGTCTCGTGGTGAGCATTTGTGTACTCTGGCGTTTTCCCCTTCGGGGTGGTTTCATTTGTGTTTTTGTGTTATTTTGTGAATTCTAAATAAAGAACCCCATCTGCCTGCACTTGAGTCTTCGCCACTTCCGTACCGTGACATTCCTAGTATCTCCATTACAATCTTAGCAATCTCAGAAGATTACATGGAGGGCTGGCCTCCATATACAGTACCTCAAACCAAAAATTATTCAGACACCAGATATAATCTTTGATATTTTTTTTTTTTACTAGTGGGTGTAGGACACTATAGTTCATGTAAGTGAGGGTAGCAAAATAAAGTGAACTGTGACATATTATACCCAAAAATTCTTCATGCAGTGGAGTACCAGAAAAATTGAAAAAATGTAGGACCAAAAATGATTCAGAAACTTTGACCTGACCATGTTTTATCTTAAGTGTTTTTTCTTATGCTAATGCGACCTTTTTACACAACAGACTGAACGAAACTAAGCATTGCTTGGTTGGTTGACCCAAGTTGGTATTATCTAATTGTGTACCTAAATTGAACAGCTGAATAATTTTTGGTGGATTGTAATTCATTACATACCTTTCTATCAAAGTTATCTGACATTATCAAGATGAATATTTTCTGACACAGATTAACTCCGAGTTCTTGTCATATTGTATTACCATTTTCTAAACTATAGCGAATAAATGTGATAATGTGAGAAATGTTGAAGGTGTCTGAAATTTAGGTTTGACTGTGTGTGCGTGTACGTGTGTGTATATATATATATATATATATATATATACTGGGATAGAATATTTCTGTGCAATTACAATGACATATTAAATATGTCAATTAGCACATTCATTAGCGAAATTTAGTGACTGTCTTTAGTAGGCTTTAGCTACTTTACATTATGCCCTAAAAGTATGTACTGTTTGTAAATAAAGAGTAGATACTTTTGAGTGAGTAGAAGATTAGACCTAGGCAAGCTCTTTAACTATGTCATGAAATTGCGTTGTCACATAAGATACCTGCATTCTGTCACTGTAAATTTATCTTACCTTAATTTGCCAGTTGTGGGTCTTTCTTATGAGAACACTTTCTCCCTTTCAATTAAAAAAAAAATGCTGTTAAATAATAATAATAATAATAATGAGAACTGTCCCTTGTTGTAGCCTGTTTTATCACAAGCTTTTTTTCCCCTCTCTATTATTCAACATCAAATTGAGTTTTTTGTTTCTTGCCACAGTTGCCCTGTGGCCTGCATAATAGGAAACTCAATATATTTTGTATTATGTATGATGCATCTTGTACAAGTATTATGGGATAACAATTAAACTGCTTAGATGATCATGTGGGGGATATGACCAGTTTTAAACTCCATGATGTATATGCCTCATATAACTGTGGTAGTGATACACATTTGTTCATCATCACATCAAATTGTTATAAATTTAATGAAACCTTACAGATTTCCATATCACCGCACACTGAATTAACTCCAACTTGCAAATGGAAATATATTCATCGGCATACAAACAGTATACTTAAATAAAGCTATATATACAGTATCTCACAGAAGTGAGTACACCCCTCACATTTTTGTAAATATTTTATTATATCTTTTCATGTGACTACACTGAAGAAATGACACTTTGCTACAATGTAAAGTAGTGAGTGTACAGCTTGTATAACAGTGTAAATTTGCTGTCCCCTCAAAATAACTCAACACACAGCCATTAATGTCTAAACCGCTGGCCACAAAAGTGAGTACACCCCTAAGTGAAAATGTCCAAATTGGGCCCAATTAGCCATTTTCTCTCCCCGGTGTCATGTGACTCATTAGTGTTACAAGGTCTCCGGTGTGAATGGGGAGCAGGTGTGTTAAATTTGGTGTTATCGAAATTCGTTATAAAAGAATTGTTGCTCTACATAAAGATGGCGTAGGCTATAAGAAAATTGCCAAGACCCTGAAACTGAGCTGCACCACTGTGACACACACACACGTCTGGTTTGCTATCCTTGTGGGGACTCTCCATAGGCTTAATGGTTTTTCTAATGTACAGACCGTATTTTCTATTGCCCTACACCAACCCTACACCTTACAGGAAACTTTCTGCATTTTTAGATTTTCAAAAAACTTCATTCTATGTGATTTATTAGCTTGTTTACCCATGACCCATCACATAAGTCCCCATGAGTCTGTGTGTATTCAGGTTTAAGTCCCCACCAGAATAGAAAAACAGGTACACACACACACACACACACACACACACACAATAAAACAAATCTTTACTGCTTAACTGTTTATATTCTCACCTTATGTAAACATCCCTATCACCCATCTCTCAACTGCTAAATGTGGACATTTAGTCATTAGCATTATGCATTTCTGTAAAACTGCTTTGATACAATGTGTATTGTGAAAAGCGCTATACAAATAAAACATATGACACAACACCCACACATATTAAAAATGTGTTCTATTTTTAATAACGGAATACATTAAATTAGGCTGTAATAGCCTGCCACTGACAGTATGGTACATACAAACACAGCATTAGTTGTTACACAACTACATAATTGCTGAAATTATGCAAGTACACATTTAATCTCTTTCCCCACAGGACTGAAATACATTTTCATAAACAGAAGGATCGATTCGTAGTGTGTGTCCTCTGCAAGAAATTAGTTTCTATTGAGTCCAAACACACTTATGTTCTAACTGCTACTGTGCAGTTAGTAGGGCTTCCCTCCAAGGGCTGTGATGACCTGCTCTCGCTCCTCAGCGGTTGGCATATCAGGCTTTACTCCATCACACCTACGCTGCAGCATCACACCATGCTGAGAATGTGAAATACAGAGGGGTGGGGGGTAATGTTCTTTAGTACTTTTCACAAGACAGCATTTTAGAGCAGCATTACAGAAAATGTTTATATCAACAAGACCCCAGTGAAGCCAAAGTGACTGTGGTAAGAGGAAAAAAATGGGGATGAACCAAACTCAGCTAGGGGAGCCCATACTCCTCAAAATAACAAAAGAGTTTGGTAGACATCTGTTTGATTTACAGTGTATACTGTGGTCTTTCACTTTTGGTAAAGTGGATCAAAATATATGTCATAAATCTACAATACTGATCAGGGAACATTTAAGAGCCATTTCTAAAGAGATTGTTTAGTTTAGTCTTGTAGTTAGCCATGGTTCTTAGTTGGTAAAAGCCAAATTAAAATATTTAATATTAAGTTTGTTTACGTTACATAACTATAAGATGATTTTTATTAATGAAATGCAGATTATTCAATTGTCAGTATTGAAAGCTGGATTGATTTCAATACCATTAAAATGTACGTAAAGTGTGCACCTAACACTAGGAAAAATACAAGTATTGGATTGGGACTAGGTTTCAGTAGGATGGAGATCAGATGGGGATCGGGGTAGGGCTGGATGGTATGGCCAAAATCATTATGATATATTTTTCATATCGCTCAATATGAAAACTCGGCTCTTGTTGTTGACTCTGCTGCTGTGTCCAACATTTCTCAATTGTTCACCAGTTGTGCTGTCCTTATATAGTGCATTGCAGTTGGTTGCATTATATAAGTGCATTAACTGTTTTGTTTGCAACCAATAAAATAAGCGTTTATTATTATTATTATTCATTTATTTAATTGTTACAATTGCCTTCTGTGAAACTTATCACTACAAACTGAGCCTCAAAAAAAAAAAAAAAAAAACAACCAAAAT
>NW_015546026.1:238346-243958 GCF_001515605.1 Sinocyclocheilus anshuiensis | reverse complement strand
TTGTCAGGTGAGTAATAATAATAATAATAATAATAATAATAATAATAATAATAATGTTTTATTTTTATAGCGCCTTTCAAGAACCCAAGGACGCTTTACAAAATAATGTAAGCAATTGGCAAACAAAATACACCAGACAATCAAAGGGGACATTCAGACAAGCAAGTGTTGACAACAAAGAACTACAGATAATTAACAAGAGGTCATGCAATCATATATAATGAACATCAATTATGTCAAGAAGGTGGACATGTGTCATACAGACAGAAGTTGAGAAATTGAGAAGCAGAGAGATACATGAGTTATATAGAGAAAAAAGTGAATAGATGAGTTTTAAGTTGAGACTTAAAGGTCTGGAGAGAGGAGGCAGCACGAGTATTATGGGGCAGCTTATTCCACAGCTTAGGGCATATAATACAGAAAGCCCTACCACCCACCGTAGAGAGTTTATACTTGGGCACATCAAGCAAGTTATCATTGCTAGATCTGAGAGTCTGTGTAGGAATGTATGGTTGCACTAACTCAGCCAAGTATTGAGGTGCAAGGCTGTGACAGGCCTTATAAACTAAAACTAAGAGTTTGAACTGAATACGTTTGGCCACAGGAAGCCAGTTAAGTTGGTGAAGGATGGGAGTGATATGTGCAGATTTTTTGTTAAATGTAAGGGCTCAAGCAGCAGAGTTTTGTACCATTTGGAGGCGATTAATAACTTTAGTAAGCCGCTATATAAGGAGTTACAGTAATCCAATCTGGAGGTTATAAAAGCATGGATAATAGTTTCAGCATCTCCAAAATGAAGTGAGGGACGTATACAAACAATATTCCGCAATTGGTAAAAGCATGATTTAACAATCTGACCAATATGTGAATCAAAGCATAACGCAGACTCAAACAACACTCCCAAATATCTCAAAGTTTTTGAGGGCCTAATCTGGACACCATCGATATCTATGAAGATGTCATGCTGGGAGGAGCTCTGTGATTTAGGGACAACCAGCAGGATTTCGGTTTTGTCTGCATTTAGTTGTAAAAAGTTATCTGACGTCCAGGTTTTAAGTTCTTGAAGACAGGAAACAAACTGAGTTGGGTTGAACCGTAAAATAGATTTGAATATCATCAGCGTAACTATGAAAATTGAGAACATGACGTCTGATGATCTGACCCAGTGGCAGCACGTAAATGAGAAATAAACGTGGACCAAGTGTACAGAACCTTGGGGGACACCACGGAAAATAGTGACAATGCGATATCTATTCTTATCTATCCTAACGAATTGCTGTCTATCCGATAGATATGAAGTTAGCCACTGAAGAGCAGCACCAGTGATACCTATAGCACAGGGATCCTCAAATCTGGCCCACGAGATCCACTTTCCTGCAGAGTTTAGCTCTAACCCTAATCAAACACACATGAGCAAGCTAATCAATGTCTTCAGGATCATTAGAAAATCACAGGTAGGTGAATTTGATCAGGGTTGGAGCTAAACTCTGCAGCGCATTGGCCCTCCAGGGCAAGATTTGAGGAACCCTGCTATAGCAGATAGTCGAGAAAGAAGAACAGAGTGGCAAAACAGTATCAAAGGCTGCACTAAGATCAAGGAGAACCAGGATACTGTGGGCACCTGAATCAGAAACCAGAAGGAGATCATTAACCACTTTTAAAAGTGCTGTTTCTGTGCTGTGAGAGGGACAGAAACCAGATTGAAACATAAATGTCTCATAAATGTTTCTCTAAATGAGACCGCAGTTGTGCTGCAACTACCTTCTCAAGTATTTTAGCAACAAATGGAGGGTTGATATTGGTCTAAAATTGTTCAGATCTGTGTTATCAAGACCAGGTATCTTAAGAACTGGGGTGATGGCAGCTACTTTTAGGTCTTGTGGAACATAACCAGTGGCAAGGGATCAGTTTATAATATGAATTATAATAAGAGTAATAGGTTGGATGAGTGAAGGCAAAAGGGTTTTGAGTAAGAAAGTGTTGAGTGGGTGACCTATCAGACATGGAGAAAGATGGGGAGAGACAGATGGAGAAAAGTCTTGTTAAATGTTATCAATTTTACGTAGGAAAAAGGACTGAAAGCTTTCGCAAAGAGCCGAAGCCATCAACAGAGCCATTAATAGCTATGGACGATGGTTTAATTAGTTTGTTGATCTCGCAGAAAAGAGCTTTAGGTTTGCACTTAGCTTTATTAATGACAGTAGAGAGATAGGTAGAGCATGTATTGTTAAGTGCTTCTTTATATTGAACTACTGAATCTGAAAAAGCAATAGCGTGCACTACAAGGGAGGATTTTTTTATAAAGTCGTTCAAGACGCCTACATTCAGCTTTCATTACTCTAAGTTCAGGGATGAACCAAGGAGAGGAGTGAGCGGAAGGGACAGTTCTAGTTTTTAGTGGAGCAAGGTCATCCAAAACATTACAAATAGTTTTATTATAGGTTGAGAATATCTCATCAGGGCTCAGGAGGTTGAATGCGGATGAGAGAGGGGAGGCAGCAATAGCAACAGAAAAATTGTCAGTGGTTACAGATTTCAGGTTACAGTAAGATATAGTAGTTTTAGTTTTTGGTTTTACAAGGGGCGAGGAAAACCGAAGACAATTAGTTTATGATCAGAGATGCCCAATTCATGACCCTGAGCACCAACATTGTCAATACAAACAGTGCAAAGCAAATCAAGAGTATGAAATTGTGAATGCGTGGGAAAATCAATATGCTGTGATACATCAAAATAATCCAAAACAGACAAAAAGTATTTTGCAGTATTACAATCAGAATCAACATGCATGTTAAAATCACCTAGCATTATGATTATGTTATGCTGGGCACAGTACTTCATGGTTTAGGCTAGATTTGACTATCCTTACCCGGGGATTCACAAACATAATTAAACCATTTTATCCTTAGAAGAATCCTACATTTTGGAGTCCCATGCAAGGCTAATTTTGTATGCACTTTTTTTTTCTTCAAAATGGTACATTTCTCTACAGAATATGGTTATGAAATATCAGATTAGTAAATTTGTATTTTTTTTATTCTCATGAGTCCTGGTGTCTGTATACTTACCCAGTACTTCCTGCAGTTTTTATACCTCATGAAGTATGCAGAACACATGCTCTTATCATAGTTGTATGCATCCAAACATTTTTGAGAACCATCACTCTCCTATGCCAATGCAAACACAGAGAAAATAAAGTTTTAAAATACAAATCTCATTTTACATCATGTCATGATATAACTGGCAATGTAGTTAATCAAACTAAAACTTATTACAATTACAATACTACAATTGCTACCTCTTCACTTATGCGGCACTGAGCGCAAAATTTCACATCAATTTTAAATATATTTAGACAAAAAACATATATAGTTTACATTAAATGAAACATGTCATTTAGCCACACACTCCATTGCCTGACCTCAATGCATGGGTTGATATCCACATTCCGAACTTTGCATGCACTTGATTTGCCAGCCATTCTCCAACTGCATCTGTGTCACAGCTGGAATGTCAGAGAGCTCCAGTTACATAAGAAATCAGGGATGGGCATTTCTTGTTTTTCCTTTCGAGTACACGACAGATCAGTAAAACATTTACTCAACTACTGAGATGTGCAAGTCACAAAGATAATGAAACCATTTTAATTAAAACATACTTTTGACAATTGTGGAGAGAACAATCACTACTAGATTATTAAAAATGCATCACTGTTTTTGAAAAATAAACATATATGAAGGAATGTCACCGTTTTAAATAAACCATGATTGTTCAATCCTGCTCCGGGAGGGCCAGCATCCTGCCAAGTATAACTCCGACCAGCTCCAACACACTAGCCTGGAAGTTTCTAGTCGCATCCTATACCCCTATTCACTATTTCCACTAATATAGTCCAGTTGAAAGAGTGAATGAAAACACAAGTGAGCGAATTCAGACACAGAGTGTGCCAGAAGGGCTGCTGCTTTTGCAGTTTGCGCTTGCCGTTTAATAATAATTTGAATCTTAGCAAACTAGTAGCTCCACTAGTAATGAAAATATTTATCTTGAACTCTGTCATGAAAACTAGCATGTATAAACCTTAATTAAACTATCAAATCAATTAAAAATAAATCTATACCTGTATGACATTACGCTGTACCCACACTGGACAAGCAGGTTGGAAAATGGATGGATGGAGGGATGATTCAGCTGTAGGCGCCATCTTCTGGCGAGATGTGGGAACTCATTCAGCATGACCATCACAGTGCATTATGGGTGCTATGGTTAACATTGGTTGTATGGTCATTATTGTGGTCCATTGTAGGATTGAATGAGTGCACTTGATAATGTCTACTATGGTTTCAGACCCCATTACACATTGCTGTCTCCTCAACTAGTGCCCTATTTAAAAGTATAAGGGGTGATTTCGTACACAGCCTGGTAATCCTGAACACCTTGATGATCTGGTTCAGGTGTGTTTAATTAGGGTTGGAGCTAACCTCTGCAGGACAGTGGCCCTTCAGGAACCGATTTGGACTCCCCTGAAATAAATTAATCATAATCAATGTTGTGCATTACCATTTGAGACTGCATGAGTTAAAGTTAGTGAATGAACACTGAAGTGAATGTACACTGAAGTGCTTTGCTAGCAGGTTAATAAACTCAAACCTATATGGGATTAATCAGATATACTTAGATAACTCCTTTAACCATCACCATGTTTCACCCCACGAGTGACCGCTCTGTGTCGAGACAAAACATCTTGAATTTTCTCAAAACTACTTTTCAGGAAAAACAGACTAATATGACATTAACATAAGCTTACCACATTCATGTGCCATGGTATTTACATGGTACATTTGCACTGTCTGTGGTACAGTCCAAAAATTAAAAAAAACAACAACAAGGTATGTGGTGGCCAAAATGATTAGAACAGTAGTATTTTCACAAGCTAACAAATTTTAAGTCAGGTTTTAAGTCAGTTATTTCTATATTTTGTTGTAGTGTGTCAGTAGGAAATATCAGATTGCATTTTCCAACATTCATTTTGCCATTAATTGTAATAATCCATTGCGATTTTTATTTGCACAAGGAGTCTGACAACAGCCAGTGCTCCACACAGAGATCTGATCTCATCATCATCCAGTCTGTCTGGAATGACATGAAGAAACAGAACAAAGTGGCACAGACTAAAAGAAGAACTGGCAACGTTTCCAAGATTCTTGAAGAAACCTACCTGCAAAGCTTCAGTATTGTTTTGGCAAAACGGCAAAATGTGTCACGATTCACACTGGGAGCACGGAAACGAAGGAGCGAGGAGATGAGGAGTAAAGCAAATTCCAAAGTCTTTAATGAAAACAAAGCTGGGAACACGGGAAACACTGAGAACACAAAATGACATTTAACAACAGACAAACAGGGACACACAGGGCTTAAGTAAAAGGAGGCAAATAAGATAATTAAACACAACTGGAACTGATAGAACTAAATAGGGACAGGAACAGGAAAAACCAAACATGGGCATAATAATCAAACTGGAGCACGTGGGGAAGGAAAACACAACACAACACGAGACATGAAACGGAGTCTTACATTACTCCTCCCTCCCGGAAGGCGCGTCCTCACGCCACACA
>NW_015546026.1:235572-237247 GCF_001515605.1 Sinocyclocheilus anshuiensis | reverse complement strand
AGAGAGCAGAACACACACAAAACACGGAACAGAGTCTGACATTACTCCCGCGTCCTCACGCCACACAACATCCAACAGGGAGGGGGGGTGGGCGCTCTGGAGGTCCCTCAGGACAGACACGGGACGGTGGACCCCTAGAGCGATACCCGTTCGGGGTGCCATGACGGATCAGGCAGCTCGGGGAGCCATGGCGGAGCAGGCAGCTCAGGGAACCATGGCGGAGCAGGCAACTCAGGGAGCCATGGCGGATCAGACAGTCAAGGAGGCCATGGCAGAGCAGCCTCCAAGGCCGCGGCCCCAGCCCCAGCCCCAGCCCCGGAGCCCTCCGTGGGCTAAACTCGGGAACAAGAGCCCTCACTAGAGCGAGCTCTGGGCCTGGAGCCGACACTGGAGCGAGCTCAGGAGCGGCCGGCGAGCTTGACAGCAGGGCGGTCCTCATACCGCGGGGAGAAAAACGGGAAAACAAAAGACTATTCAAAACGAAAATAAAAACACGGGAGAAGGGGCGCCGCTTACTGTTTTGGGTCCGCTGTTCTATCACGATTCACACTGGGAGCACAGGAACGAAGGAGCGAGGAGACGAGGAGTAAAGCAAATTCCAAAGTCTTTAATGAAAACAAAGCTGGGAAACACTGAGAACACGAAATTACATTTAACAGCGGACGCTAGAAACAGGGACACACAGGGCTGAAGTAAAAAGAGGCAAATAAGATAATTAATTAAACACAGCTGGAACTGATAGAACTAAATAGGGACAGGAACAGGAAAAAAATAATATGGGCATAATAATCAAACTGGAGCACGTGGGGGAGGAAAACGCAACATGAGACATGAAACAGAGTCTGACAAAATGAATGTTTGGAAATGTAAACTGATATTTATTACTGACACACTATAGCAAAATATAATGCCATTTGCATTTGGAAGCTGTTGATCTGAACCCACATCATGCGGTCAAAGGAATTCTGAAGTGTATAGGGATATACTGTCAGCCCAGATTCAGCCAAATGCAGCAAAGTTGATTGGACAGCACTTCATAAACAAAACAAAAGGCAGAAAGACCCACAAACAGACAATAACTGAAGTCAGCTGCAGTAAAGGCCTGGCAAAGCATCAAAAAAAGAGGAAACCCAATCTTTGGTGATGTCCATGAGTTCCAGACTTAAGGCAGTCATTGCCTGCAAAGGATTCTCAACAAAATATTCAAAATTTACATTTTATTTATGATTATATTTATTTGTCATATTACATTTGAGCCCCTGAAAATGGGGGGACTGTGTATAAAAATGGTTGTAATTCCTAAGCATTTATGTTATATTTTTGTTCAACCACTTGCATTAAAGGGGTCATATGATGCGATTTCAAGTCTTCCTTTCTCTTTGGAGTGTTACAAGCTCTTGGTGCATAAAGAAGATCTGTAAAGTTGCAAAGACTAAAGTCTCAAATCCAAAGAGATATTCTTTATAGAAGTTAAAAGTCAACCACGCCTACCTAAAACGCCTCGTTCTAACACGCCCCCACATATCTACGTCACTATGTGGAAATATTAGCATAATGCTGCCCAAATGTGCACGCAAAGAAAGAAGGCGTGGTTTCAGGAACAGCAGTAGTGTTGATGCAGCCATGTCAGGGAGACGCTGTGTGTTTCAGTGCGAAAGCAAAAGCACTTTATTTG
>NW_015546026.1:232338-235333 GCF_001515605.1 Sinocyclocheilus anshuiensis | reverse complement strand
GTCAATTCCGACTTTGCTATGACAATCTGGCGCTTCTGAATCAGCGACTGTAAGTATGTTTTGTTATTAGTTTAAATATTTGCTACTGACTGTTCAAATGCGGAATTTTGCACAGCGCAGAGTAACGTGTGTGTGTGTGTGAGGGGAACAGGGTCACATCACAGGAGAGTGTTTTGTTGAAAATGACGTGTTTGAGAGAGGCGGGGCATAGAGGACCTACAATAATGTACAGTATTTGAAAAATAATGTGTTTTTTGAACATTAAAGCATGTCAACATATTCTGTTACCCCAAATACACAAAATAATGATCTTTAAAATAGCATCATATGACCCCTTTAAAGCTTAAAGTCTGCACTACAATTTCATCTTGATTGTTTCATATTAATTCTAATCTGGTGGCATACAGAGCCAAATTATATAAATTGTGTCAGTGTCCAAATATATATGGACCTGTGTATTTTTTTTTTACTTTGTGTTTGCAGGGTTTCTGCAGGTTTTCTGAGGGTAACCTTAAGACCAAGTATAAATAAATAATAAAATAATAAACTGAAGGGAACCCAGTATGTCAACATGTTCTCTAAATGTAAATGTCTAGGGAGCACACAATATATTTAGTGATGGGCGCATTCGAAACACTGCTTCACGAAGCTTCGAAACAGCTCGATCGAGATTGAAGGGGGTGGTTTATTCCTTTTCTAATACGATTAAAAGTGAATGTAAACACTCGATCGGATTGAACCACGAAACTGAAAGGTCTGCGCATGTGCAATGACGCAGAAATAGCGTAATGACGTATGACGCGCATAACGAGCGGTTCTTTCTTTTGAATAAAGTGTTGTATAAATGTGTGTACTGTCATTATAAAACTCTCCTTTCACTCGGCAACTGTGAAGTGGAGCAGGACAACCTCCCAACAGTCCTTGTTGTGGATACTCATCCACAGGCAGTGTTGGGCAAGTTACTCTGAAAATGTAATCAAATTACTAACTAAAGCAAGCGGCTGCTGCGTACATGGTTTGGCATGGCAGAATGCCAGCAAAGAGTGCTGCATTTATAATCTCTAAAAGACATCTCAGTTCATCGCAATTTCACAAATCTCTGTTATGACAATAAATATATGCATAATGAATCTTTCATAATGTCTACAATTCGTGTGTTATAACGAGAGGATTCGTGAACACGCAAATTTCAGCACTGCATTTCTCAACGCTGCAAACACGTGTTATAGCCTAAATAGAAACTCTGCATACGCCTGCACATGTTAATCGTTTATATTTTATATTAGTTCATGTAGCTTTTGTGCAATAGATAGTGTTCATGTAAACACTACATTCAGATTCATCAATCAGAATGAATTCAGTCCGATTGAACCAAAAATTGTGCATGTAAACGTAGCCAATGTTTCGAAACATTTCGAAACTCCGATGGTCCACCACTAGGGGGTGTTGATCTCAAAGGGCCTGTTTACACCTGGTCATTTCATGCATTTTCGCTGATCGGAGGAGTTCACGTCAATGAAATCAAAAGATAAGCGCTGCATTTGATTAATTATCAGCTCATTTCAAGATCAAAGACCGCAATAGGAGAGCATGCGGCATCAGCACTGGAAAGATACGTTTGTCCTACTACTTTTAATGAAGATGATTGTGTTGACCGTTTGCGTATTACTTTGTTTCATTCGCGGCAGTTTGCACGTCGGCTTGCTGAAGAGATACTTAGCTACTTGTCCACTGTGATGCGTGTTGCATTAGCGCAGTCATATCTGACTATAATGTCATATAACCTATAACACGCTCTCACACGTTTATTATTTTCATATTTTGGGAGGAGTAAAATTTACATATGTGGTTTCAACAACCAGATGCATTTAGACTTGTCCAGTTTCGTCTGGAATGCGGCCCAGACCACCTCTTGAAGTGGTTTGAGCGATTGGATTTATATCCGTCTCGAATGCGTTTCGGAGGGCATTTACACTTGGCCTTTTCACAATCGGATAGCTATCCGATCAGACAAAACGCATGAAATGACCAGGTGTAAACAGCCCCTTATATCCATCTCGAATGCGTTTCGGAGGGCATTTACACCTGGCCTTTTCATGATCGGATAGCTATCCGATCAGACAAAATGCATGAAGTGACCAGGTGTAAACAGCCCCACTGTGAACCCATGAACCACTTCTGGTTGCCCAGTTAATCATGTGACATGAAATCCCACAAAATGTTACTATAAAAATAAAGAATTCAGGGCCAGAGGTTGTGGGTTAAACAAAAGATAGCTTCCCTTTAACACAGATGGCTATATAGTTTAAAAATGTGTAAAGACATTCAGTACTTTCAACTAGGGATGCACCGATACCGATACTGAGCTCCTGTACTCGTACTTGTTAAAATGCCCCGATACCACACAGCATGTGATAAGTGCCATATTCAGACAAAGAAACACTGACAACAGAACAACAAACAGCAGAATGGAGTTATTAGAGATGAAGGATGTATACGAAGTATATGTATGCAATGAATATAACGTTAAACATTCAGTATTAACGCCTGTATAGCTGATGTGCGCGAGCTGATAAACAAAGCACGCTGAGTGGATTGAGCGCGCGAGCTTGTCAGTGAATATACCTTTCTCACAGCAGGGCTCTACAGTGCGACCATTTCAGTCGCATTTGCGACCGAAAACTACTGCGTGCGACTATAAACATTTTTTTAGGAGCACCAGTGCGACTGACCCGATCATCATCATACTTGTGATTGCGCTCAGGGGAGCTTCAAATGTTTCTACGTGTTTTTGCAGCGTTGAGTAATGTATCACAGACGTATCTCACGAATCCTTTCATAAGCAAAGTGGGAGATTCATTGCGCAGTGTAGAGAGCTTTGTTGATTATAGATGTGAGATCGAGATGAACTAAGATGAGTGCCAGCTTTTAATGATTTTTAAAGGAGTTTGTAAATGTGATACTGATTTAATACAATACAATTCAATAAACAAGA
>NW_015546026.1:227218-228239 GCF_001515605.1 Sinocyclocheilus anshuiensis | reverse complement strand
TTGAAAATAGTTTAAAACAAAGTCACAGCTCAGCCGCTGCGCATCTCCATTCAAACACAGCGGTGTCTCGTTTTTTTTTGTTTTTTAATGAATCTAGTGAGTCAGTGATTCATGATTACCCATTCATAAAGACAGTCACTTGATTCATTCCTGAATGAATCAGCCGTTCGAATGAATCAATTGAATGAATGATTCAGTGATAAAAATCAGTGACTTACCGCCACCTGCTGGCAGTTTGTTTGATTTTAAAAGTATCTTTTCAGTTATTTAAATCATTTAATATTTCTATTTTATATTTTTTATATTTAGAACATTAATATCATCATGAATTTATGGATTTAATTGCACTCATTCCACCATCTGTTTAATTAAATGTCTGAAAATACACCTACAAGCCACTTTTGTGTTCTTCTGTGCTACCTCTGTACAAATAAATGTTAATACTGATTTCATTTGATTAGTAACTTATTCTTCTTATTCTACTTGTTCTTATTATATGGTTTTATCTAGAATTTTTAAAAAGCTTATAAAATATAATTTTTTAAAGAATTTGACAAAAGATGACATACTTTTAATAAAGTTAGAGGAGTCAAATATCACCTCGTAATGGGAAGGCTACTTTTTGATAACATTTTGGATAATTGTTTAGAAGATGCTCCTAAAATTTTGAACGTGCTCCTAAATTTTTTTAAGTTAGGATTTAATTTGATTGGTAACTTATATTTCTTATTCTACTTGTTCTTATTCTGTCGTTTTAATTACAATTTTTAAAAAGCTTATAAAATATATATTTTTTAAGAATTTGACAAAAGATGATATACTTTTAATAAAGTTAGAGGAGTCAAATATCACCTCGTAATGGGAAGGCTACTTTGAAAAATTTTTTTGGATAATTGTTTAGAAGGTGCTCCTAAAATTTTGAACGTGCTCCTAAATTTTTTAAGTTTTTTAAAAGAAAAGTAAGAGTACAGCCCTGCACAGACATCACTGGAAAGTTTGTAGTTCGGTCGGATGTGTCATA
>NW_015546026.1:216544-226932 GCF_001515605.1 Sinocyclocheilus anshuiensis | reverse complement strand
TGCAATGGAGCAGCTCTAATGCTATTAAATTAAAGATGATGTACCACAGAGCAAAAAAATTAACAGTGAAAGTGACAAAAACTTGTAAAATAAATTTTAATGGCCATAATTAAGTGTGAAAATAACCGAAGGATATAAAGTCAAACCAAAAATGATTCAGAGACCAGATATAATTTTTTATTTTTTTTTTTAGTGGGTGCAGGACACTATAGTTCATTTATGTAAGAGAGGATAGCAAAATAAAGTAAACTGTGATAAATTATACCCAAAAATTCTTCATACGGTGGACTAGGAAAAAAACTGAAGTTCAGGTTTGTATGAAGCTGGATGACAGCATGCCCAGGAGACTACAGGCGGTCATTAAGGCTAAGGGTTGCCTGTGTAAATACTGTCATACTAACAGCTGTCTGAATAATTTTTGGTTGAAAGTTATCTAACATTATCAAGCTGAATTTGTTGACACTACTCTTGCCTGCTGGTTTTTATAGACAGCTCTAATGAAAACACTTAATTAAAAAATTACATAAATCAATTTATTCATTAAATAATTAATTTGGTTCATTGTGTGTTAAGGGTTTGATTATACTTAAATAAAACACATAACACAAACACTAATGTTTAATAGTATTTAAGTGTTTATTATTTATTTAAAAAAAAAAAAGGCATTTCTAAAAAAAAAACATTTCCATTTGTTTTGTAAGTTTGGTCTGAGTTCTTGATGCTTTTACAACGTTTTCACCAGCAGGTGTCGCCAGCATGTACTGTTTCAAGTGCTTCGAAACATCGAATCATTTTTCGAAGCAATTGGTTCAATTGATTCAATGCTTCGAAAAGCTTCGTTTCTCCCATCACTAAATATATTAGGATTGGAACACTTAAAAGTCAGTAAATACAACTTTCAACAGATCTCCATTATTAAACCCTGGTTTGTATTGTGTTATAATTTTGTCAAGCCATTTATCAATGCATTGTGAGCATGAACTTTTGCTAAAGTTTTGCTAAATATTTTTTTGCAGATTCATTGAATAAATCAAATATATGGAACATATGATTGCTGACATGTTGATTGAGTGTTGATTAAAAAAAATGTAGTTGAAAATGTGATGGGGACAGCATGATTTTGTATGTTATGTTGTTGGTTTCTGCTTAGGTGCATGTTTATAGGTTTACACAAATTGTGCCTGCATATAAATTTCTAAAAAAAAATGTTTAAAAATAAGAGATTTTTTATTATTCATTAAATAGGAGGTGTTGTAGCTGATAGTGAAACAAAAATAGGCAAAGTGTTTAACAGTACAGTATTAGGGTCAATAAGGTTTAAACCCAGAATTTGTAAAATAGATAGATAGATAGATAGATAGATAGATAGATAAAACTTAAATTAAAATATACAAATAAAAACTAATTCAAAATATTTATATAAACTCTAATAGTAGCCTATCTTATTGATGCTAAAATACAAGAAGGTCAAATGTATGTCATTCAGGAATTCTTGCATTTCTTGATATATATTTCTTTCTTTTCTTTTTTGCGCTATAATAAAACGTACTAAACAAAATATGAGATGACTTATACTCTCTCAGTTTAAATGGCACTGATACTTCTAGTCATATCCCTTACGAAAATTAACCATGGTTTTACTACAAATTAAACCAAAAAACCATGGTTACTAGTTAAACCATGACAACCACAAATTAACCATGGTTTTGCTACACTAACCATAGTTTAAACATGGTATTTGTAGTTAAACTGTGGTTATACAAATGGTAATCAATACGCCGAAAAAAAATGGTTACTATACACTTTTACTACAATAAAACCATGGTTACTTTTCGTAAGGGCTAGCATTGACACTTGTCGCATAATGCAAACGAATTTAGATCTCCACGACCTTTGTCAGACTGGTTCAGTTCATCAGTTGCGAGACTATTGCAAACTAAACACCTCAAATACGAATTAAAAAACATAATGAGCACATAGTCGTACCTTAACTCACTTTAAAACAAAGCACGAGAGCATGGAAAACAACTAATCTCAGTCATTTAAATTAGTGGACAGAAGACCGGTGACTTTGACCCAGCCGAATGTACTGCGTCGTACACTTCTACAAATTATATTTGCAAATTACAATAAAAGAAACACGTTCAATAGCAAAACACAAATAAACTGTGCTTGCCACTGAACAATAAGTTTATTGTTGCAAGTACTTACAATTTACGTGTCGCATATGAACACTCAACCTTCCCTCGTCACGTCAAAACAGAGCGTAATCAGCGTATGTCACAACACAACACAACCTAACGATTTATTTGTAGGTGATTGACAGGCATGAATGACCAATCAAACAGCAAGTTGAAATTCGTCACCAGTAGCGGTTGCATGAATTGTCACCTCTTTCAGCCAATGGAATAAGGATGATAACTCTTTTACCCTCCTATTGACTAAACAGAAATTAAACGAAGTCGTACCGATTGACAGAATTACCGACGAGTCCTAAATGTTAGATTTTCTTAAAGGGAAGTCAGTGGCAGTAAAATCTGAAAATGACAGTTTATTACACAAATCCCAAGAGCGAGGAAGGAGGGTTTAGGGGTGGGCGTGGCCAAATCTTGGTTTGGTTGCATCGCAGCGCATACACAATGGCTGCTGGAAAGAGGGGAAAGCAAACAATTTTTAGGCCCGCCGCGTCCAGCAAAAAATATGAGAAAAAAATTATTAAAAATCCGGGGAATAGTTGAAAGTCAAGAAAAATACCATAGAAAGGATGTTAACGCTCCCACGGTGAGTTTTATGCATATTTAGAAAATTGTTACGACGTTCTTTAATTAAAATATCGGGGTTATTCAAATTATGAGAGAGGGGTGAGCTAGAGAAAAAAGTTTTGGGTTAATCAGCGCCTAGTTTGGGACCTGAGAGAAAAGCAACGAAAGACTGAATTATATAGGAAATGTAACATAATTCTGTTATTTGTTTCTGTCAAGTCAGGTTGCGCTCGGGCGAATGTCAATAAACAGAGAAACGCGTGAAGTTGTAAAAGTTGAAAAAAAGTTTTTGAAAAATGTGTTTTGAGATTTTCTCCAAATATACAGCAACGATCATGGCTACGGTGATAGCCGTAGCAAACTAATGAGTATTTAAATATTTTAAAAAAGCACGCTGCATACATGGTGCGAAAATTTTGACACAAACGTGCACGCGAATCGAACACAAACACGGAGTTTGTGATAGAAGCAACTTTCCATGTTTGTAATCACATTTAAACGCAAAATGTAATAAATAAGCGGCATAATTCTGCTCAGTTTTGGCACAATTTACAAAGTTAGTTGTTTGGGAGTCACAGTCAGTGACTAGCCTTTATTAGGGGTGTCCTTGTACAAAGTTGCTAGTGTCATTATAGGAAGAGAAAGCTGCTTGTCAATATCGAAAACAACCAAAATGGTGGGAGAAGTGAAGGGGGACTAATTAGGAGATGCTGAGCAGAGCTCTTCAGTGTTCATCTGTCCGAGAGAAAGTCCCACTTAGGACCAGGATGAGTGATTGATGAAAGGCCATTGGATCTTAAATCTTAAATGACAGAATCTTTTAATGATGCTAGTAATAGTTTGATTTTACTCTCGACACCGAGAAGTCAAATAGCCTATCAGAGTTGTTGGTTGCGAAGACACGGGGTGTGGTGCGTTTCTGTAGAATGTCAGCGTAAATTTATTTTATAGTTTGCAATCAGATATAGTTTCATATGAAACATATGCATGTGATGGCTCTGCGTGTGGTAACGAAAGAGCATAAGAGGCATTGTGCGCAAAATAGCCTACATTGTAGAACTGTTAAAATCAGCGCATTGCGCGCGCGTGTGTGTGTTTGCAATTAAAGATAGAAGGTTTATATAAACATAGCCTACACGGCATATGGCCAGATGCGGTGGAAGGTTGGAGGTTAAGATTCTCCATCTGGGCTATGAAACACCTCCATCCAACTGCTCCTGGGTGTTCTTAAAAAAAATAGCATTTCAGGTGAAGGGGGTCATCGGGTTTTCCGCACAGTTGTTGTGAATGTGAATGTGAAGTTCGGAGTCCTTCAAAAACTCAAAAAACGTCAAACCTTCCCCTGTAGCCAACTATAGCCTATTAGTAGGCTAGTGCGAACTGCATGTATCAGTTTCGCAGAAAAAAAAGCCAAAGATTTAGCATTCAGGGAATGTCGTATTTTTAGCCTATATTTAGAACTTATACTTTATTTCGGTAGTCAAAAAGGTGAAATAATTGTTGGACCGCGTAATTAAGTTGTTAGATTTGGTGCATGCAGCCAGCATTGTGAAATACGATTTTGAAATATGAATAACTTAATAATTAAAAAAAAAATTCTGCGAAACTAGTCCATGCAGTTCGCACTCCTAATAGCCTATAAGAGGCTTCACGGGAAGGTTGTATGTTTTTTTTAATACTTCCTGCAGCTCAGACAGAGCTAGCAACACAAAGGCCATAGGTTTGATTCCTAGGGAAAGCTAGAACCTTTACCTAGATGAAATTTGTGCCTTGAATGCAATAGGCTATAAGTCGCTTTGGATAAGCGTTTGCCAAATTACATGTATTATGCAGCCTATTTAATTAGATGGGAATGAATGAATAAAGCTTTTTTCATCAGAGTAGAATATTTTATGCTTTATTTTTGTTTGTTTAGGCTACATTTTTTGTTTGTTTTCATAGTCTTGACTGTATAGACTTAAAACTGTTACAATTTAACCAAGTAATGCATTCTTAGATATAGATGGTGCTTTATGTTCTCTTGCATTAAAATGTCTTACTGAACTACATTAAAATATGTGTAATAAAGTATATATGTAGCTTAACTAATGAAACTCTGCAGACATTAGTGATGTGTCTTGCCAAGGAGACTACAATTACAATGTTATTTTTTCCTTGTAAGATTTTGTTTAATATTAAACAATATTTGTTTAATTCCCTTCTTCTTCTTCTTGTTATTTCAAAAAACTGAACTTACTTGTAAGAATACATTGGACATTTGTGCTGGTACAATTCTAAACGTTTATGTTTTGTGTTTTGCCATTTAATTTAAAATTAAAAGTAATTACTAAAACTGCAATGCTAGAAAAATCTTGATGACAAAAAAGTTAATGCAATTCTAAGTAACAACCCATTTTGTTCTAAATAATAGCCTAATTGTAATATACATATTTTAATAAATCATGGAAGATGAGGCATGTAAGAATAAGTTAACAGGTTTAACTTTTTTATTTTATTTTTTTAAGGAATGTATTTGTTGTTGTTTTAATGTTTAAAGAGTTGTTGGATGGTAGTCTTTAATCCATCCAGTATGGAAAGGAACAATGTGAGATATTAATGTGAGAGAAAACATTAATTTTAACTTATCTGAAAAAAAAAACAATTGTGTTTAATGACAGCCTTTTAGCTTTAAATTTTCACACTTCCTCTTCTTTGTCTTTTCATTGCAAATATTCCACTGAAACAGTTTAGCAAAACACACATGGAATGCCATGAGGGGATTGTATAGCACTGAAAAAAAAAAAGAAAGAAAAAATGCAGGATATATAGCTGGTCAAATTTTTGTGAGTTTGTGAAATAAATTAAGGAAAAATATGTGAAAGAGAGACAAGTAAAGAAGTGATGTTGGCAAGGTAAATACTTTATAGTCTTTGAAAATAGGAAGGCAAGTGGATATCAGTGCAAAACCCAAAGTAAAGAAGAGCAGCTGAAGTTATTAAAGAGTTTAAGTTTAGAGAGTCTGCACTTCTGTGTTTTAAATAGGTTTAGTGAACCTTGCCCTTTTACACAATTCTTCATACAATCTGCATATCCTGAAAGTTTTGTATGCCAATAAGTATAGTTTGCAACTTTGTATTTATTGCATGTTCTCTATATTTTTATATGTATGCAGTGTGCCACTGTGTTTACACAGTTTATACTGTTTCAACAGTATTTACGCTTTAAAATTAAATCAACCTACAAGTGGCTTCTATGTGACACTGCATACTATGATGGCATGGCCGTAAATTAAAGTATTTTATTAAAGGAAAGCAAGTATTTTATTACTTAGTAAGGTTTTAGCTAAAGTTTTTCATTAAGCGTTAATCATTTTGCCTGGATACAGATTTCTGTATCCTGTTATCATTGTCTAGTCTAGTGTTCTCAAAATTTAGTACGAACACCATCAGTGGTACACGGAGTGTCCTCAGGTGATACAACCGACGAAATGAAAAATTTTAAAAGGTAATCTGAAATCAATTACAGATTTGAAAACAGTCATTTATTATTTATTTATTTATTTGTTTGTTTAATAATTTTTTGGGCTTCAGAAATATTTCAACAGCTGTACAAGCTGTGAAGGTACTATTGCAATGTATTTTTTTACTGACGCGGTACTACATAAAAAGTAGTCAGTTCATTCATCTAGTCAATTCACTGTTTGCTGTCTTTTTTTAGGGCCTTGCATCTCTGCTGTGTTGAAGATTTGGGCTGTCACACTCTCTCTGTGCTGGGACATATCACTCGTGTCCACCACATGGCTTGCTGTCACTAATTTGCCATGGCAACGGTATCTCCAAACGACTGCCCCACCACGGCAGGACACTGTCGAGTGCGGAAGAGGAGAGTAGAGGGTAAAGTGAGGAAGAACTTCTCCTGTCAGTTGTGTGAGAAGGCCTTCAACAGCTTGGAGAAGCTGAAGGTACACTCGTACTCCCACACAGGGGAAAGGCCGTATCACTGCACACACACTGACTGCACCAAGGCCTTCGTCTCCAAGTATAAACTCTTACGGTAGGTACTTATACTTTCACAAACCATTCCATGGCCATCATATGTCTCTGATGCAAACCCACTGTTTTTGTCTCACTCAAAATTTGAAAATAGGTGAATGGTCTGAAATCATATGATAATTGTTATTTTGCAAAATAAGGTGTTCGTAGTTCAGTGGTCTTGGAAACAACATTCTTACCTACATCTTAATCTTGACCATTAAAAGGATAGATCACTTAAAATGAAACATTCTCTCATTTACTCTCCCTCTTGTTGTTTCAAACGGTATTTCTGAAACTAAATGGGGTCGAAACCACATCACCAAACTTGTGGATAAACTGTCCTTTTAACTACCACAAGATTCAGAGGTAAATAAGTTTATTATATTGTTGAAGCCCTAATACCAATTTACACCTAATATCAGAAGGTAATATTTGATTGAAAGGTATGTTAAAGCCCCGAAAACTGCAATCCTAACTCCACCTCCTAAGCTAAAACCAAAAATCTGATTGACTGATTGATAAGAATATTATAAGTCACTTAACTTGATGAAATCTTATTAAGCAAGACCAGATATACTCAGGTTTGTTTGATAACATTTGGACATTAAAAGTTTCTAGTCTGGTCAATCTACGCTAATGTGTTTGTGTCCATAGGCACATGGCCACACACTCTCCAGAAAAGACACACAAGTGCAGCTACTGCGAGAAGATGTTCCACCGTAAAGATCACCTGAAGAACCACCTCCACACACACGACCCCAACAAGGAGGCTTTCATCTGCACAGAATGCGGCAAGAGCTACAATACCAAACTAGGCTTTCGAAGGCACCAAGCCCTTCACGCCGCACACCGTGGAGACCTCACCTGCCAGGTGTGTCTGCAGTCATACCCAAGCACTCCCCTACTGCTGGAGCACCTACGTGGACACGCAGGGAAAAGCACTACCGCAACTAAAGAAAAGCGACATCAGTGTGAGCACTGCGAAAGGCGTTTTTACACCCGTAAGGACGTGCGACGCCACTTGGTTGTGCATACAGGACGCAAGGACTTCCTTTGCCAGTACTGTGCACAACGATTCGGCCGTAAGGACCACCTTACCCGGCATGTTAAGAAAAGCCACGCTCATGAGCTGCTGAGAGTTAAGGCAGAGCCCGTAGATTTGATGGAGTCACAATCCTCGCCAACACCTGGGCCTCTCTCTCTGAGGTATCCAATAGGTCATGCTTCTTACTCACCAACGCCGCCACTGAGGGCGGAGCTTGAAAGTTATCTCTTAGAGCTACAGGCTGAAGATACACCCAAGCTGAGTGCTTCTGCAACGGTGACTGGAGAGACAACATCATCCCTGGACTTTCTGTCTCCATTGTTTAATTTTCTGCCTTACAACCAAGGGGCAGGGCCTACTTTGGGAGTGGCTTACAGCCAGGAGGAGGGGCTACTGACCACCCCCATGCAAGACACCCCAGAGCCTCTTAGCCTCCTTCACACAATCACACATTCACACACACTGTCACAAACCAATGCACTCACTCCGAGTTATACACATCCACCATCTCTGAATACAACCACCACCCTGCCTCGCTTCCACCAAGCCTTCCAGTAACCCAAATACATTCACACACTTACAATTTTTGTAGCACTTATTAAAACACTCTTATGTTTATTATCAACTTAGCCCTTAATCAGATTCATACAAGCATAGAGTCTCTGAAATCCCGCCAAGGCAACAGTCTGTTTCCTTAAGCCAGTACCACATTTTTAAGGAAAGTCTTGAGGACAGTATCACACTTTTGATCATTCAAGAAGTTGAAAATGCAATACTCACTTTATTTTCCGTCTAGAGGTGTTTGGGCAATCATTTTAACAATGGAGGATGCCAATCACCTTACAAATAGAAGTGAACATTAAATACATGGTTATGTGATTTGTAAGAGCAGAGTTCAGTTTGCAGTGACGTTTCACTCCCAAAATGCTGAAAGAGAAAGAGAGAGAGATTAACACTTTTAACTCATTAACACTTTAAACTTCTAGCAGTGTTGAAGTTCCATCAAAGCTAAAAGATGTTTTGTCTAATGTTGTTTCTATCTTGTTGTTTAATATATAGCTCATAAACTGTTGGGTACTGAACTACCACCGTTTTAGTGACTATGTCACACAACTATTTACAGCCAAAGGCAACCAAAACCTTCATATCTAAAAAAAATAATAATTATAATAAATAAATAAAAGGAAGGTTCATCTCTTTATGTTTTTTTTTTTTTTTTATGGCTGTTTGCCATCATGCTGCTGCTCGTTGTAAGGGCCTCAAAGGATACCAGTGCAGGAATGCTTCACAATTCACATTAACAAAGGGAAAGAAAGACGAAGACTCTCTCTCTCACCCACATACACGCTCACATCCTATTACTCTCTTACTCCATTCAACCTCATCCACCAGAATGCTGGCTATTGCACTGATCAAAGCTGGCTATTGCACTGTACATTCATATCAGTTTTTGCTGTCTCGGTTTAAGCTCACAGCTTATATAACTCCAAAAGACAAAATACAGTCTGTGACAGCTTATTGACAGAATATTGACTTCTCTACAGTTGACCTGAATATAAGCTGAGGATGTAGTTGATATCGGTATCAAATCGGTATCTCATTGAAGTTTGTAATGAACATAAAGGTTATTCACATTGACAGTGATTTGCAAATCAACCATTTGCCATTTATTTTTAGTTAGAGTTGGCAATTTGAGGCGACACAAGTGACAGAGACCTCAACTTTATGCAAATGGCCAGTGAAGCAATGTGTTGGTTACTAAAGGAAGTGTGTAAACATATGATGAGATCACTCATATGATCTGTCACTGAATAAAGAAGTTGAGTAGAAATACCTGCTAGTAACCCACAATACAGCAAGTGGTTGATCTCCAGCAATGTAACTGCTGTCAGTGTGAATGCATCTTCCTCTATAGACATCCTCTAGAGACGGATCTGTGTGTGTGTTTATAGGTATTTGGACAGAATGTTGGCTAAATGTCTGTTTGATGGGTTTTGATTTACTTCCTCGGAAGCTAAAGGTTGTTAAAAGCTTAAACATTCAGAGAACCTCCATTTGGGGCATATATTTCATAATAGCACTTTCAGAAAAAAAAATAGTATGCCTTTTTTGTGAAAGTAAATATTATAGATGTCATAAGTAGCTTTTAGAAGATTTTAAGCATACATACACAATGCTATATGTGTGATATTTTTACAGGTACACTTAATACAGTGTTTTTGTTATTGTTGTTTTGCTTTATTGCACAAAATATCTAATTGTCAGTGTCTCTCGATTGAGGCTTCAGCCAAACGAAGAAAAAAGGTCAATTCCAGCAAGATTCCTTTAGCAAGTACTTACGACATTTAAGGTTTCTGGTAGCTTCAGTATTGACAAAATTGTGTAGATCTAGGTGGCCCTCATACCATGAGGTCAATGAGTCATGTAATTCATTTATATTGCTGCTGAATCATGGACTTATATTGTTAATCTATAGGATTACTCGAAAAGAAAATTTTATCATTGGGAGCCACAAACTCTCCTGTTCAATGTCATTGGTACAATCACAACACAAGAGTGTGTGAGCGA